>NC_069509.1:77046675-77185337 GCF_027579735.1 Bombina bombina
GAGACTGCTGGACAGCAGCCTCCTGAAAGGATTACAGCTCATTCCACTAGAGCTGTGGCTTCCACTTGGGCCTTTAAAAATGAGGCTTCTTTTGATCAGATTTGCAAGGCGAAGACTTGGTCTTCGCTTCATATTTTTTCAAAATTTTACAAATTTGATACTTTTGCTTCTTCAGAGGCTGTATTTGGGAGAGAGGTTTTACGGGCAGTGGTTCCTTCCATTTAAGTTCCTGCCTTGTCCCTCCCTTCATCCGTGTACTTTAGCTTTGGTATTGGTATCCCACAAGTAATGGATGATCCATGGACTGGATACACCTTACAAGAGAAAACACAATTTATGCTTACCTGATAAATTTATTTCTCTTGTGGTGTATCCAGTCCACAGCCCGCCCTGTCATTTTAAGGCAGGTAATTTTTAAATTTAAACTACAGTAACCACTGCACCCTATGGTTCCTCCTTTCTCGGCTTGTTTTCGGTCGAATGACTGGCTATGACAGTTAGGGGAGGAGCTATATTACAGCTCTGCTGTGGGTGCCCTCTTGCAACTTCCTGTTGGGAATGAGAATATCCCACAAGTAATGGATGATCCGTGGACTGGATACACCACAAGAGAAATAAATTTATCAGGTAAGCATAAATTGTGTTTTTTCCTTTTGCTACAGGTGTGTTTCTGATACTAGAGATTGCATAATAAGAATTTCACTTCTCATATTCATCCACATCCTCACATCCATCCACAAATAATTCTTAAACTCTCTAACACGTTATACAACTACTTCATACTGTTCTCTACCATCATCATACCTTCACTATAATTCAGTCCTCATGTAAAAACCTCAACTTTAAATACAAACAATTCTGTATAGCAGTAATATAAGAATCACATTCTGTGCCAGGTTGCATTTAAAGGCATTTTCACTGGATCTACTTTTTAATACTCTGCCTCTCTTTTTATCCCAAATTTGGCTCCCAATTTCGTTCCCATTATGGCTGAATTAGATTATGGGCTTTCTGCCTGACTCCACTGTAAAAGTGAGGTCTGCAGAAAGCCCCTTCACCTCCTCCTCCTTCCTTCCACATTCTCCGTTAATCAAGGCAGAGTACCAAAAGTAGGGCCGGAAAAGAAATATGAAGTGGGCTCAAGATGAATGACTGTTCCATTGTCCACTCCATCCTACCAACCACCTCAGAGGGGAGATTGGGCTTGGGCATTCATCTTTTGCTCATTTGTGCCCTTTTTCCTTTTGCTACAGGTGTGTTTCTGATACTAGAGATTGCATGATAAGAATTTCACTTCTCATATTCATCCACATCCTCGCATTCATCCACAAATAATTCTTAAACTCTCTAACACTTTATACAACTACTTCATACTGTTCTCTACCATCATCATACCTTCACTATAATTCAGTCCTCATGTAAAAACCTCAACTTTAAATACAAACACTTCTGTATAGCAGTAATATAAGAATCACATTCCGTGCCAGGTTGCATAAGGCATTTTCCCTAGACCTACATTTTAATACTCTGCCTCTCTTTTTATCCCAAATTTGGCTCCCAATTTGGCTCCCAATATGGCCGAATTAGATTATGGGCTTTCTGCCTGTCTCCACTGTAAAAGTGAGGTCGGCAGAAAGCCCCTTCACCTCCTCCTCCTTCCTTCCACATTCTCCATTAATCAAGGCAGAGTACCAAAAGTAGGGGCGGAAAAGAAATATGAAGTGGGCTCAAGATGAATGACCGCTCCATTGTCCACTCCATCCTACCAACCACCTCAGAGGGGAGATTGGGCTTGGGCATTTATCTTTTGCTCACTTGTGCCCTTTTTCCTTTTGCTACAGGTGTGTTTCTAATACTAGAGATTGCATAATAAGAATTTCACTTCTCATATTCATCCACATCCTCACATTCATCCACAAATAATTCTTAAACTCTCTAACACTTTATGCAACTACTTCATACTGTTCTCTACCATCATCATACCTTCACTATAATTCAGTCCTCATGTAAAAACCTCAACTTTAAATACAAACACTTCTGTATAGCAGTAATATAAGAATCACATTCCGTGCCAGGTTGCATAAGGCATTTTCCCTGGACCTACTTTTTAATACTCTGCCTCTCTTTTTATCCCAAATTTGGCTCCCAATTTGGCTCCCAATATGGCCGAATTAGATTATGGGCTTTCTGTCTGACTCCACTGTAAAAGTGAGGTCGGCAGAAAGCCCCTTCACCTCCTCCTCCTTCCTTCCACATTCTCTGTAATTCAAGGCAGAGTACCAAAAGTAGGGCCGGAAAAGAAATATGAAGTGGGCTCAAGATGAATGACCGTTCCATTGTCCACTCCATCCTACCAACCACCTCAGAGGGGAGATTGGGCTTGGGCATTCATCTTTTGCTCACTTGTGCCCTTTTTCCTTTTGCTACAGGTGTGTTTCTGATACTAGAGATTGCATAATAAGAATTTCACTTCACATATTCATCCACATCCTCACATTCATCCACAAATAATTCTTAAACTCTCTAACACTTTATACAACTACTTCATACTGTTCTCTACCATCATCATACCTTCACTATAATTCAGTACTCATGTAAAAACCTCAACTTTAAATACAAACACTTCTGTATAGTAGTAATATAAGAATTTACATTCTGTGCCAGGTTGCATTTAAAGGAATTTTCACTGGACCTACTTTTTAATACTCTGCCTCTTTTTTTTATCCCAAATTTGGATCCCATTTTGGCTCTCAATATGGCCGAATTAGATTATGGGCTTTCTGCCTGTCTCCACTGTAAAAGTGAGGTCGGCAGAAAGCCCCTTCACCTCCTCCTCCTTCCTTCCACATTCTCCGTAATTCAAGGCAGAGTAACAAAAGTAGGGCCGGAAAAGAAATATGAAGTGGGCTCAAGATAAATGACCGTTCCATTGTCCACTCCATCCTACCAACCACCTCAGAGGGGAGATTGGGCTTGGGCATTCATCTTTTGCTCACTTGTGCCCTTTTTCCTTTTGCTACAGGTGTGTTTCTGATACTAGAGATTGCATAATAAGAATTTCACTTCTCATATTCATCCACATCCTCACATTCATCCACAAATAATTCTTAAACTCTCTAACACTTTATACAAATACTTCATACTGTTCTCTACTGTTACGGTTGCCTCCAGGCTGGCTGGAAGTTGGACCGTAGAAAAGGATGCTCCTAGCGCTCACCAAAGGAGCAGCAGCACCATAGTCACCATCACTACTGCGTAGCCTACGACCAGGCTCCAGTAGGTGAACCTCTTCCTTCTGTAGCAATCCCTGTAGCTAAGGGAGTATGAAAAACATAGCAATCCCTGTAGTGATATAGCTGTCCCCTACAAACATGAGTCAAAGCTGCAAGTTAGAGGGTCAAAATAGGTCTGATTGTGCTGGACACACAGCCTGCTTTTTATTGAGGTTACATGCAAAAAAGACACTCTCAGGGGGAGGCATAAAATCCCCAATCACACATTTAGATACATTTAGATAGAGAGGCAACGCCCTTTTACAGGCCACAACATTACTTCAGCAGATAACATTACACACAATAAAACAATGCAGTCCACCTTAACACTAGCAGTCTGATTAGACAATGGGAAAGTTTATCACTAAACTTAATTAGAGCTGATCCCAGCAAACTTAATGGCACACAATGAAAACCAATGCCTTTGTAATAGTGCTCCCTTTCTGTGGAACACTCTGCCTGAACCAAGTGGGAGAAAGCCATGGACAAGTCATTTCACAGGTCTGGGGACATAGTCTTAAAGGGGCATTGTTCATCAAAGTCACAATATGTCCCCAGACGGTTCTTAAAGGGCCATACACACCCAATAAAAGTTAATATGTTCTCAGGGGCACAATCTTCCAGGGGCCATAGTCATGAGGAAGGAGGCTGGCAAATAGGCTTCTCCACGATCCATGGAAGCAGGGCAATTTTTCATTTAAAGGGCCAGTTACAAATAGCAGTTTGTAACATATCTCCCCTTTTGGAGGGAGACTAACCAGGCACCTGACCTTCTGTCGGTCAGTGCCTAAGTTAGTCTCGCAACCCACCCACAAATAAACATTAGCAGCAAAGTAGCCCCCCCACAATACGTAGTACTGGCCTGTAGGTTCCAGGTTGTAGGATGAAAGTGTAGCATCCTCGGCCTTCCTGGTGCAGCTGGACAAATAGCTGATGGTACTTGGGGGGCAGAGGCCAGCGGCACTCTGCCCTGGTGCCAGCGCTTCTGCTGGGGTGAGGGGTTTGCAGGCCAGTCCTGTAACAAGGGGGTCTGTAGGGCAGAGGCCAGCAGCGCTCTGTCCTAATGCCAGCTCTTCTGCTGGGGGCATTGGGGCATAGTCCTGCCCGGTGGCAAAGGGAACGTGGGGGTCAGTGGGGGTTAACATCTCCACTGTTAACCCTGGGCCCAAGTTAGGAGTTAGCTGGAGAATGGAGACTGGGCTCCCAATCCACTGCATCTCACTCTGCTGATGGGGGACAGGAGCAACTGTCTCTGCCCCCTGTGCTGTAAGTGCAGAGACCACGGTCCCATCTGCACGGTTGTGGGGCTTACTGTCTCCCCCTGGTGCGTTAAGCTGCCGCTGGGGAGAGGGGGTTACAAGCTCCTCTCCCATACATACTTCCAGCCGCTGGGGAATGGAGTCTGGGCTCCCAATTCCCTGCATATTCCTCTGCTGCTGGGGGACAGGACCAACTGTCTCTGCCCCCTGTAACTCAGCCTGCCGCTGGGGAATGGAGTCTGGGCTCCCAATTCCCTGCATATACCTCTGCTGCTGGGGGACAGGACCAACTGTCTCTGCCCCCTGTAACTCAGCCTGCCGCTGGGGAATGGAGTCTGGGCTCCCAATTCCCTGCAATTCACTCTGCTGCTGGGGGACAGGACCAACTGTCTCTGCCCCCTGTAACTCAGCCTGCCGCTGGGGAATGGAGTCTGGGCTCCCAATTCCCTGCAATTCACTCTGCTGCTGGGAGACAGGAGCAACTGTCTCTGCCCCCTGTGCTGTAAGTGCAGAGACCACTGTCCCATCTGCACGGTTGTGGGGCTTACTGTCTCCCCCTGGTTCGTTAAGCTGCCGCTGGGGAGAGGGGGTAACAAGCTCCTCTCCCATACATACTTCCAGCCGCTGGGGAATGGAGTCTGGGCTCACAATTCCCTGCATATTCCTCTGCTGCTGGGGGACAGGACCAACTGTCTCTGCCCCCTGTAACTCAGCCTGCCGCTGGGGAATGGAGTCTGGGCTCCCAATTCCCTGCATATTCCTCTGTTGCTGGGGGACAGGACCAACTGTCTCTGCCCCCTGTAACTCAGCCTGCCGCTGGGGAATGGAGTCTGGGCTCCCAATTCCCTGCAATTCACTCTGCTGCTGGGGGACAGGACCAACTGCCTCTGCCCCCTGTAACTCAGCCTGCCGCTGGGGAATGGAGTCTGGGCTCCCAATTCCCTGCATGTTCCTCTGCTGCTGGGGGACAGGACCAACTGTCTCTGCCCCCTGTAACTCATTTTCTCGCTGGAGAGCAGGTGTCCATACCCCCAAACTCCACAGTTGGCGCTCAAAGGCTCGTGCCGCTTCGTTCTCAGTAGCCAATTTTTGGATGATTCGACTGACTACCTCCTGTGCAGGGTCTGGACCATATCGGACTAGCCGCCTCTTTACCTCTGGAACGAAATCAGCGCCCTCATAGCGACGGATCAGGTTGAGGTGCTCTTCACAGGGTTCTGACCAGTGTCTTGTCAGCTCCATGCTGCTGTAGGTAGGGACGCTGCGCAGTGGCTAGCGTTGCCCTCAATAACTCTCCTACGATACCAGTGCTGTTGTGGTGCTGCTCCTTGCGCTAGGATGCTATCCCACCACTGCCGCCAAATGTTACGGTTGCCTCCAGGCTGGCTGGAAGTTGGACCGTAGAAAAGGATGCTCCTAGCGCTCACCAAAGGAGCAGCAGCACCGTAGTCACCATCACTAATGCAGACTCTATGAACCACCGTTGCTGGGCTGGTATCTCGCCGTCTGCTCTGCGCCCTGGACCTACGACCAGGCTCCAGTAGGTGAACCTCTTCCTTCTGTAGCAATCCCTGTAGCTAAGGGAGTATGAAAAACATAGCAATCCCTGTAGTGATATAGCTGTCCCCTACAAACATGAGTCAAAGCTGCAAGTTAGAGGGTCAAAATAGGTCTGATTGTGCTGGACACACAGCCTGCTTTTTATTGAGGTTACATGCAAAAAAGACACTCTCAGGGGGAGGCATAAAATCCCCAATCACACATTTAGATACATTTAGATAGAGAGGCAACGCCCTTTTACAGGCCACAACATTACTTCAGCAGATAACATTACACACAATAAAACAATGCAGTCCACCTTATCACTAGCAGTCTGATTAGACAATGGGAAAGTTTATCACTAAACTTAATTAGAGCTGATCCCAACAAACTTGTATTTAGAATTGAACAACATTAACTCTTAATGGCACACAATGAAAACCAATGCCTTTGTAATAGTGCTCCCTTTCTGTGGAACACTCTGCCTGTGTGGTACTGGGTTCAGCAAGCCCTATCCACTGAACCAAGGGGGAGAAAGCCAGGGACAAGTCATTTCACAGGTCTGGGGACATGGGGGCCTAGTTATCAAGCCGTCAACCTCAAATACGCTGCGTATTCCGCAGCGTATTTGTGGCGAGGCTGATACGCCTTAGTTATCAAAGGCTCGAGACCGGCAAAAGTAGAATTTTGTGACGTCAGCTTCGATCCGCCGGACTCAGTCCGACACAGATCGATTCTTACGTCACTCCAGATGTTCCGCACACAAGTGCGGCACATTCTCACTACTTTTGCTAGCTATCAAAAAACTAGCAGGTACGCTCGGCACTTTTACGGCCCAGCGTACCTGGTTTTCAAAGCGCCAGCCTGGAGGCGGCGGATCCCATAGGAATCAATGGGAGTCTGACCATAGCGAAAGTACAAGTTCGCTGCTGACAGACATCCCATTGATTTCTATGGGAGCTGTCTACACCTAACACCCTAACATGTACCCCGAGTCTAAACACCACTAATCTGACCCCCCCTACACCGCCGCAACTAAATAAAGTTATTACCCCCTAAACCGCCGCTCCCGGAGCCCACCGCAAGCTACTCTATACATATTAACCCCTAAACCGCCGCTCCCTGAACCCGCCGCAACCTATATTAAATGTATTAACCCCTATCCTGCCCCCCCTACACCGTCGCCACCTATAATACATTTATTAACCCCTAATCTGCCCCCCCTACACCGTCGCCACCTATAATAAATTTATTAACCCCTATCCTGCCCCCCACTACGCCGCCGCCACTGTAATAAAATTATTAACCCCTAAACCTAACCCTAACCCTAACGCCCCCTAACAAATATTAATTAAATAAATCTAAATAAATTAACTCTTATTAACTAAATGAATCCTATTTAAAACTAAATACTTACCTTTAAAATAAACCCTAATATAGCTACAATATAAATAATAATTATATTCTAGCTATCTTAGGATTTATTTTTATTTTACAGGTACCTTTCAATTTATTTTAACCATGTACAATAGCTATTAAATAGTTATTAACTATTTAATAGCTTACCTAGCTAAAATAAAGAGAAATGTACCTGTGAAATAAATCCTAACCTAAGTTACAATTACACCTAACACTACACTATACTTTAATAAATTATTCCTATTTAAAAATAAATACTTACCTGTAAAATAAACCCTAAGATAGCTACAATGTAATTAATAATTATATTATAGCTATCTTAGGATTTATATTTATTTTACAGGTAACTTTGTATTTATTTTAGCTAGTTAGAATAGTTATTAAATAGTTATTAACTATTTAATAACTACCTAGCTAAAAGAAATACAAAATTACCTGTAAAATAAATCCTAACTTAAGTTACAATTAAACCTAATACTACACTATCATTAAATTAACTAAATAAACTACCTACAAATAACTACAATGAAATACAATTACATAAACTAACTAAAGTACAAAAAATAAAAAAAGCTAAGTTACAAAAAATAAAAAATTAAGTTACAAACATGTTAAAAATATTACAACAATTTTAAGCTACTTACACCTAATCTAAGCCCCCTAATAAAATAACAAACCCCCCCAAAATAAAAAAAATCCCTACCCTATTCTAAATTACATAAATTTCAAAGCTCTTTTACCTTACCAGCCCTTAAAAGGGCCATTTGTGGGGGCATGCCCCAAAAAGTTCAGCTCTTTTGCCTGTAAAATAAAAATACAACCCCCCCCCCAACATTAAAACCCACCACCCACATACCCCTAATCTAACCCAAACCCCCCTTACAAAAACCTAACACTAATCCCCTGAAGATCATCCTACCTTGAGTCGTCTTCACTCAGCCGAGCCACCGATGGAACTGAAGAGGACATCCGGAGCGGAAGAAGTTAATCCTCCAAGCGGCGCTGAAGAAATCTTCCATCCGATGAAGTCATCATCCAGGCGGCGCTGAAGAAGTCTTCGATCCGGCCGATGTCATCTTCAAAGAGGCGCTGAAGAGGTCTTCTATCCGGGCGAAGTCATCTTCCAAGCCGGGTCTTGAATCTTCCTTCCGCCGACGCGGAACCACCTTCTTCACCGACGGACTACGACAAATGACGGCTCCTTTAAGGGACGTCATCCAAGATGGCGTCCCCTCAATTCCGATTGGCTGATAGGATTCTATCAGCCAATCGGAATTAAGGTAGGAAAATCTGATTGGCTGATGGAATCAGCCAATCAGATTCAAGTTCAATCCGATTGGCTGATCCAATCAGCCAATCAGATTGAGCTCGCATTCTATTGGCTGATCGGAACAGCCAATAGAATGCGAGCTCAATCTGATTGGCTGATTCCATCAGCCAATCAGATTTTCCTACCTTAATTCCGATTGGCTGATAGAATCCTATCAGCCAATCGGAATTGAGGGGACGCCATCTTGGATGACGTCCCTTAAAGGAGCCGTCATTCGTCGTAGTCCGTCGGTGAAGAAGGTGGTTCCGCGTCGGCGGAAGGAAGATTCAAGACCCGGCTTGGAAGATGACTTCGCCCGGATAGAAGACCTCTTCAGCGCCTCTTTGAAGATGACATCGGCCGGATCGAAGACTTCTTCAGCGCCGCCTGGATGATGACTTCATCGGATGGAAGATTTCTTCAGCGCCGCTTGGAGGATTAACTTCTTCCGCTCCGGATGTCCTCTTCAGTTCCATCGGTGGCTCGGCTGAGTGAAGACGACTCAAGGTAGGATGATCTTCAGGGGATTAGTGTTAGGTTTTTGTAAGGGGGGTTTGGGTTAGATTAGGGGTATGTGGGTGGTGGGTTTTAATGTTGGGGGGGGGGTTGTATTTTTATTTTACAGGCAAAAGAGCTGAACTTTTTGGGGCATGCCCCCACAAATGGCCCTTTTAAGGGCTGGTAAGGTAAAAGAGCTTTGAAATTTATGTAATTTAGAATAGGGTAGGGATTTTTTTTATTTTGGGGGGTTTGTTATTTTATTAGGGGGCTTAGATTAGGTGTAAGTAGCTTAAAATTGTTGTAATATTTTTAACATGTTTGTAACTTAATTTTTTATTTTTTGTAACTTAGCTTTTTTTATTTTTTGTACTTTAGTTAGTTTATGTAATTGTATTTCATTGTAGTTCTTTGTAGGTAGTTTATTTAGTTAATTTAATGATAGTGTAGTATTAGGTTTAATTGTAACTTAAGTTAGGATTTATTTTACAGGTAATTTTATATTTCTTTTAGCTAGGTAGTTATTAAATAGTTAATAACTATTTAATAACTATTCTAACTAGCTAAAATAAATACAAAGTTACCTGTAAAATAAATATAAATCCTAAAATAGCTAGAATATAATTATTAATTACATTGTAGCTATCTTAGGGTTTATTTTACAGGTAAGTATTTAGTTTAAATAGGAATAATTTATTAAAGTATAGTGTAGTGTTAGGTGTAATTGTAACTTAGGTTAGGATTTATTTCACAGGTACATTTCTCTTTATTTTAGCTAGGTAAGCTATTAAATAGTTAATAACTATTTAATAGTTATTGTACATGGTTAAAATAAATTGAAAGGTACCTGTAAAATAAAAATAAATCCTAAGATAGCTAGAATATAATTATTATTTATATTGTAGCTATATTAGGGTTTATTTTAAAGGTAAGTATTTAGTTTTAAATAGGATTCATTTAGTTAATAAGAGTTAATTTATTTAGATTTATTTAATTAATATTTAAGTTAGGGGGGCGTTATGGTTAGGGTTAGACTTAGGTTTAGGGGTTAATCATTTTATTACAGTGGCGGCGGCGTAGTGGGGGGCAGGATAGGGGTTAATAAATTTATTATAGGTTGCGGCGGGTTCATGGAGCGGCGGTTTAGGGGTTAAACTATTTATTTAGTTGCGGAGAGGTGCGGGATCAGCAGGATAGGGGTTAATAATTTTAGGCGAGCTTAGGCGGACGTATTGGGCCGGCGAAGCCAGAAAAGTAGACGGCTTGATAACTAGCCCCCATGGTCTTAAAGGGGCATTGTTCATCAAAGTCACAATATGTCCCCAGACGGTTCTTAAAGGGCCATACACACCCAATAAAAGTTAATATGTTCTCAGGGGCCATAGTCATGAGGAAGGAGGCTGGCAAATAGGCTTCTCCACGATCCATGGAAGCAGGGCAATTTTTCATTTAAAGGGCCAGTTACAAATAGCAGTTTGTAACATCTACCATCATCATACCTTCACTATAATTCAGTCCTCATGTAAAAACCTCAACTTTAAATACAAACACTTCTGTATAGCAGTAATATAAGAATCACATTCCGTGCCAGGTTGCATAAGGCATTTTCCCTGGACCTACATTTTAATACTCTGCCTCTCTTTTTATCTTAAATTTGGCTCCCAATTTGACTCCCAATATGGACGAATTAGATTATGGGCTTTCTGTCTGACTCCACTGTAAAAGTGAGGTCGGCAGAAAGCCCCTTCACCTCCTCCTCCTTCCTTCCACATTCTCTGTTAATCAAGGCAGAGTACCAAAAGTAGGGCCGGAAAAGAAATATGAAGTGGGCTCAAGATGAATGACCGCTCCATTGTCCACTCCATCCTACCAACCACCTCAGAGGGGAGAATGGGCTTGGGCATTCATTTTTTGCTCACTTGTGCCCTTATTCCTTTTGCTACAGGTGTGTTTCTGATGCTAGAGATTGCATAATAAGAATTTCACTTCTCATATTCATCCACATCCTCACATTCATCCACAAATAATTCCTAAACTCCCTAACACTTTATGCAACTACTTCATACTGTTCTCTACCATCATCACACCTTCACTATAATTCAGTCCTCATGTAAAAACCTCAACTTTAAATACAAACACTTCTGTATAGCAGTAATATAAGAATCACATTCCGTGCCAGGTTGCATAAGGCATTTTCCCTGGACCTACATTTTAATACTTTGCCTCTCTTTTTATCCCAAATTTGGCTACCAATTTGGCTCCCAATATGGCCGAATTAGATTATGGGCTTTCTGTCTGACTCCACTGTAAAAGTGAGGTCGGCAGAAAGCCCCTTCACCTCCTCCTCCTTCCTTCCACATTCTCCGTTAATCAAGGCAGAGTACCAAAATTAGGGCCGGAAAAGAAATATGAAGTGGGCTCAAGATGAATGACCGCTCCATTGTCCACTCCATCCTACCAACCACCTCAGAGGGGAGAATGGGCTTGGGCATTCATTTTTTGCTCACTTGTGCCCTTATTCCTTTTGCTACAGGTGTGTTTCTGATACTAGAGATTGCATAATAAGAATTTCACTTCTCATATTCATCCACATCCTCACATTCATCCACAAATAATTCCTAAACTCCTTAACACTTTATGTAACTACTTCATACTGTTCTCTACCATCATCATACCTTCACTATAATTCAGTCCTCATGTAAAAACCTCAACTTTAAATACAAACACTTCTGTATAGCAGTAATATAAGAATCACATTTCGTGCCAGGTTGCATAAGGCATTTTCCCTGGACCTACTTTTTAATACTCTGCCTCTCTTTTTTATCCCAAATTTGGCTCCCAATTTGGCTCCCAATATGGCCGAATTAGATTATGGGCTTTCTGCATATCTCCACTGTAAAAGTGAGGTCGGAAGAAAGCCCCTTCCCCTCCTCCTCCTTCCTTCCACATTCTCCGTTAATCAAGGCAGAGTACCAAAAGTAGGACCGGAAAAGAAATATGAAGTGGGCTCAAGATGAATGACCGTTCCATTGTCCACTCCATCCTACCAACCACCTCAGAGGGGAGATTGGGCTTAGGCATTCATCTTTTGCTCACTCATGCCTTTTTTCCTTTTGCTACAGGTGTGTTTCTGATACTAGAGATTGCATAATAAGAATTTCACTTCTCATATTCATCCACATCCTCACATTCATCCACAAATAATTCTTAAAATCTCTAACACTTTATACAACTACTTCATACTGTTCTCTACCATCATCATACCTTCACTATAATTCAGTCCTCATGTAAAAACCTCAACTTTAAATACAAACACTTCTGTGTAGCAGTAATATAAGAATCACATTCTGTGCCAGGTTGCATTTAAAAACATTTTCACTGGACCTACTTTTTAATACTCTGCCTCTCTTTTTATCCCAAATTTGGCTCCCAATTTGGCTCACATTATGGCCGAATTAGATTATGGGCTTTCTGCCTGACTCCACCGTAAAAGTGAGGTCGGCAGAAAGCCCCTTCACCTCCTCCTCCTTCCTTCCACATTCTCCGTTAATCAAGGCAGAGTGCCAAAAGTAGGGCCGGAAAAGAAATATGAAGTGGGCTCAAGATGAATGACCGTTCCATTGTCCACTCCATCCTACAAACCACCTCAGAGGGGAGATTGGGCTTGGGCATTCATCTTTTGCTCACTTGTGCCCTTTTTCCTTTTGCTACAGGTGTGTTTCTGATACTAGAGATTGCATAATAAGAATTTCACTTCTCATATTCATCCACATCCTCACATTCATCCACAAATAATTCTTAAACTCTCTAACACTTTATACAACTACTTCATACTGTTCTCTACCATCATCATACCTTCACTATAATTCAGTCCTCATGTAAAAACCTCAACTTTAAATACAAACACTTCTGTATAGCAGTAATATAAGAATCACATTCCGTGCCAGGTTGCATAAGGCATTTTCCCTGGACCTACATTTTAATACTCTGCCTCTCTTTTTATCCCAACTTTGGCTCCCAATTTGGCTCCCAATATAGCCGAATTAGATTATGGGCTTTCTGTCTGACTCCACTGTAAAAGTGAGGTCGGCAGAAAGCCCCTTCACCTCCTCCTCCTTCCTTCCACATTCTCCGTAATTCAAGGCAAAGTACCAAAAGTAGGGCCGGAAAAGAAATATGAAGTGGGCTCAAGATTAATGACTGTTCCATAGTCCACTCCATCCTACCAACCACCTCAGAGGGGATATTGGGCTTGTGCATTCATCTTTTGCTCACTTGTGCCCTTTTTCCTTTTGCTACAGGTGTGTTTCTGATACTAGAGATTGCATAATAAGAATTTCACTTCTCATATTCATCCACATCCTCACATTCATCCAAAAATAATTCTTAAACTCTCTAACACTTTATACAACTACTTCATACTGTTCTCTACCATCATCATACCTTCACTATAATTCAGTCCTCATGTAAAAACCTCAACTTTAAATACAAACACTTCTGTATAGCAGTAATATAAGAATCACATTCTGTGCCAGGTTGCATTTAAAGGCATTTTCACTGGACCTACTTTTTAATACTCTGCCTCTCTTTTTTATCCCAAAGTTGGCTCCCAATTTGGCTCCCATTATAGCCGAATTAGATTATGGGCTTTCTGCCTGACTCCACTGTAAAAGTGAGGTCGGCAGAAAGCCCCTTCACCTCCTCCTCCTTCTTTCCACATTCTCCGTTAATCAAGGCAGAGTACCAAAAGTAGGGCCGGAAAAAAATATATGAAGTGGGCTCAAGATGAATGACCGTTCCATTGTCCACTCCATCCTACCAACCACCTCAGAGGGGAGATTGGGCTTGGGCATTCATCTTTTGCTAACTTGTGCCCTTTTTCCTTTTGCTACAGGTGTGTTTCTGATACTAGAGATTGCATCATAAGAATTTCACTTCTCATATTCATCCACATCCTCACATTCATCCACAAATAATTCTTAAACTCTCTAACACTTTATACAACTACTTCATATTATTCTCTACCATCATCATACCTTCACTATAATTCAGTCCTCATGTAAAAACCTCAACTTTAAATACAAACACTTCTGTGTAGCAGTAATATAAGAATCACATTCTGTGCCAGGTTGCATTTAAAAACATTTTCACTGGACCTACTTTTTAATACTCTGCCTCTCTTTTTATCCCAAATTTGGCTCCCAATTTGGCTCACATTATGGCCGAATTAGATTATGGGCTTTCTGCCTGACTCCACCGTAAAAGTGAGGTCGGCAGAAAGCCCCTTCACCTCCTCCTCCTTCCTTCCACATTCTCCGTTAATCAAGGCAGAGTGCCAAAAGTAGGGCCGGAAAAGAAATATGAAGTGGGCTCAAGATGAATGACCGTTCCATTGTCCACTCCATCCTACAAACCACCTCAGAGGGGAGATTGGGCTTGGGCATTCATCTTTTGCTCACTTGTGCCCTTTTTCCTTTTGCTACAGGTGTGTTTCTGATACTAGAGATTGCATAATAAGAATTTCACTTCTCATATTCATCCACATCCTCACATTCATCCACAAATAATTCTTAAACTCTCTAACACTTTATACAACTACTTCATACTGTTCTCTACCATCATCATACCTTCACTATAATTCAGTCCTCATGTAAAAACCTCAACTTTAAATACAAACACTTCTGTATAGCAGTAATATAAGAATCACATTCCGTGCCAGGTTGCATAAGGCATTTTCCCTGGACCTACATTTTAATACTCTGCCTCTCTTTTTATCCCAACTTTGGCTCCCAATTTGGCTCCCAATATAGCCGAATTAGATTATGGGCTTTCTGTCTGACTCCACTGTAAAAGTGAGGTCGGCAGAAAGCCCCTTCACCTCCTCCTCCTTCCTTCCACATTCTCCGTAATTCAAGGCAAAGTACCAAAAGTAGGGCCGGAAAAGAAATATGAAGTGGGCTCAAGATTAATGACTGTTCCATTGTCCACTCCATCCTACCAACCACCTCAGAGGGGATATTGGGCTTGTGCATTCATCTTTTGCTCACTTGTGCCCTTTTTCCTTTTGCTACAGGTGTGTTTCTGATACTAGAGATTGCATAATAAGAATTTCACTTCTCATATTCATCCACATCCTCACATTCATCCAAAAATAATTCTTAAACTCTCTAACACTTTATACAACTACTTCATACTGTTCTCTACCATCATCATACCTTCACTATAATTCAGTCCTCATGTAAAAACCTCAACTTTAAATACAAACACTTCTGTATAGCAGTAATATAAGAATCACATTCTGTGCCAGGTTGCATTTAAAGGCATTTTCACTGGACCTACTTTTTAATACTCTGCCTCTCTTTTTTATCCCAAAGTTGGCTCCCAATTTGGCTCCCATTATAGCCGAATTAGATTATGGGCTTTCTGCCTGACTCCACTGTAAAAGTGAGGTCGGCAGAAAGCCCCTTCACCTCCTCCTCCTTCTTTCCACATTCTCCGTTAATCAAGGCAGAGTACCAAAAGTAGGGCCGGAAAAAAATATATGAAGTGGGCTCAAGATGAATGACCGTTCCATTGTCCACTCCATCCTACCAACCACCTCAGAGGGGAGATTGGGCTTGGGCATTCATCTTTTGCTAACTTGTGCCCTTTTTCCTTTTGCTACAGGTGTGTTTCTGATACTAGAGATTGCATCATAAGAATTTCACTTCTCATATTCATCCACATCCTCACATTCATCCACAAATAATTCTTAAACTCTCTAACACTTTATACAACTACTTCATATTATTCTCTACCATCATCATACCTTCACTATAATTCAGTCCTCATGTAAAAACCTCAACTTTAAATACAAACACTTCTGTATAGCAGTAATATAAGAATCACATTCCGTGCCAGGTTGCATAAGGCATTTTCCCTGGACCTACTTTTTAATACTCTGCCTCTCTTTTTATCCCAAATTTGGCTCCCAATTTGGCTCCCAATATGGCCGAATTAGATTATGGGCTTTCTGTCTGACTCCACTGTAAAAGTGAGGTCGGCAGAAAGCCCCTTCACCTCCTCCTCCTTCCTTCCACATTCTCTGTAATTCAAGGCAGAGTACCAAAAGTAGGGCCGGAAAAGAAATATGAAGTGGGCTCAAGATGAATGACCTTCCATTGTCCACTCCATCCTACCAACCACCTCAGAGGGGAGATTGGGCTTGGGCATTCATCTTTTGCTCACTTGTGCCCTTTTTCCTTTTGCTACAGGTGTGTTTTTGATACTAGAGATTGCATAATAAGAATTTCACTTCTCATATTCATCCACATCCTCACATTCATCCACAAATAATTCTTAAACTCTCTAACACTTTATACAACTACTTCAAACTGTTCTCTACCATCATCATACCTTCACTATAATTCAGTCCTTATGTAAAAACCTCAACTTTAAATACAAACACTTCTGTATAGCAGTAATATAAGAATCATATTCCGTGCCGGGTTGCATTTAAAGGCATTTTCACTGGACCTACTTTTTAATACTCTGCCTCTCTTTTTTATCCCAAATTTGGCTCCCAATTTGGCTCCCATTATGGCCGAATTAGATTATGGGCTTTCTGCCTGACTCCACTGTAAAAGTGAGGTTGGCAGAAAGCCCCTTCACCTCCTCCTCCTTCCTTCCACATTCTCCGTTAATCAAGGCAGAGTACCAAAAGTAGGGCCAGAAAAGAAATATGAAGTGGGCTCAAGATGAATGACCGCTCCATTGTCCACTCCATCCTACCAACCACCTCAGAGGGGAGATTGGGCTTGGGCATTCATCTTTTGCTCACTCGTGCCCTTTTCCTTTTGCTACAGGTGTGTTTCTGATACTAGAGATTGCATAATAAGAATTTCACTTCTCATATTCATCCACATTCTCACATTCATCCACAAATAATTCTTAAACTCTCTAACACTTTATACAACTACTTTATACTGTTCTCTACCATCATCATACCTTCACTATAATTCAGTCCTCATGTAAAAACCTCAACTTTAAATACAAACACTTCTATATAGCAGTAATATAAGAATCACATTCTGTGCCAGGTTGCATTTAAAGGCATTTTCACTGGACCTACTTTTTAATACTCTGTCTCTCTTTTTTTCCCCAAATTTGGCTCCCAATTTGGCTCCCAATATGGCCGAATTAGATTATGGGCTTTCTGTCTGACTCCACTGTAAAAGTGAGGTCGGCAGAAAGCCCCTTCACCTCCTCCTCCTTCCTTCCACATTCTCCGTTAATCAAGGCAGAGTACCAAAAGTAGGGCCAGAAAAGAAATATGAAGTGGGCTCAAGATGAATGACCGCTCCATTGTCCACTCCATCCTACCAACCACCTCAGAGGGGAGATTGGGCTTGGGCATTCATCTTTTGCTCACTCGTGCCCTTTTCCTTTTGCTACAGGTGTGTTTCTGATACTAGAGATTGCATAATAAGAATTTCACTTCTCATATTCATCCACATCCTCACATTCATCCACAAATAATTCTTAAACTCTCTAACACTTTATACAACTACTTCATACTGTTCTCTACCATCATCATACCTTCACTATAATTCAGTCCTCATGTAAAAACCTCAACTTTAAATACAAACACTTCTGTATAGCAGTAATATAAGAATCACATTCTGTGCCAGGTTGCATTTAAAGGCATTTTCCCTGGACCTACTTTTTAATACTCTGCCTCTTTTTTTATCCCAAATTTGTGTCCCAATTTGGCTCCCAATATGGCCAAATTAGATTATGGGCTTTTTGTCTGACTCCACTGTAAAAGGGAGGTCGGCAGAAAGCCCCTTCACCTCCTCCTCCTTCCTTCCACATTCACTATTAATCAAGGCAGATTATCAAATTAGAGTCGGAACTAATTAACCTAACTAACCTCAACTTTAAATACAAACACTTCTGTATAGCCGTAATATAAGATTCACATTCTGTGCCAGGTTGCATTTAAGGGCACTTTCATTTGACCTAATTTCTTTCCTAAGATATGGTGAGTCCACAGAGTCCTCAGTTACTGTTGGGAATATCACTCCTGGCCAGCAGGAGGAGGCAAAGAGTACCACAGCAAAGCTGTTAAGTATCACTCCTCCCCACAATCCTCAGTTATTCTCTTTGCCTTCGGTGCAATTAGGAGGTGAAGTTTTGGTGTATGAATAGGATTTCCTTTAATCAAGAGTTTATTATTTTGAAAGCCAGAGTAGGTTTGCTCTGATCTTTCTTCCTAATGTTGGGTTTAGCTGTACTCCACGTCAGTCTCTTCAGTAGGGCAGTGGTAGCTTTCAAGCAGTTAGGAACTTGTGAGGTGTGCCTCACTGTGATTTCTTAACAGGTTGCTGCCCTTATGTAGAAAGCCAGAGTAGGTTTCTTCTGTATTTGTTTTCTTGTTTTCACAGGTCTCTGTGAGGAGTGGCTTCCTCTCATGCCGGGTAAGCTGTCCTCTTGCCGGACAGCCAGAGGTGCAGGTAAGTGCCATTTTTTATTTTCTTTTTGGAAAAGATCACTGGCACTAAAGCAAGAGTTGCATTAGGTCTGGGGTTACATGCCTGAGATAACAAACGGGTTTATTATGGCAGGGAGCAAGCACTGTGGGTGACATTTGAGAGTGTCTAAAATGGTGGCTCAGTGTGTTTTCCTTTCACTACGTATCCGATTGGGTCCGATGGGTGATTGGTGTTCGAGGTTGCTATTTTACTCCGGAGGTGACTGATGTAGAAACGGAATATATATTCTTATCGATATTAGCTTTAATGGCCGTCGATACCGCCTCTGACAAGAAGAGAGGCGGATCCTTTTTCTGCGGCAGTATTTCTGAATAAATGTGCAGTTTCCTATGGTAAAGTGGTGCCGCTTCCAGCGGATTGTTTAATTTGCTATGCAGAGACCACTGCAGCTTCTGCAATCAACAAGTGGAAGCTTAAAGTCGCTATTCTACTCCGGAGTGCAGAGGGGGCAGGTAGGCACCTCAGTAATAGCGCTGAGTTGTAGAGGTGTTTGTGTTTAATCCTCCGTGGTGAAGGAGGTATTGCCATGTAATTGGTTTTCCTAATACATTGCATTTGAAAGTTAAAGGAACAGGTTGAGTCTTTGATTCCTTTGGGAACTGATATCTTAAAGGTACAGTTTTGAAGAGAATATTTTTTGTTTGCTCACTGTTAATTTGATTGCAATATGGACTTAGAGATATTGCCCCCTGTTGCATGCAAGCTTTGTAAGAATAACCAAGTTGAACTCCCATTGCCTTTTTTGTTCTTCTTGTATTTAGAGGACATTAATGTTTAAAGACCGGCTTTTTGATGCTAAATCACCAGCATCAGGCAATGCTGCAGCTTTCTCCTCACAACCCCCAAGCCTTAACGGTGTCATATGCAGTGCCCTGCAGTTCCTCACAATCTCCCGGATGAGTTTTTTTGCATGCAGAAATTGCCGCCCAGGTATCCTCTGTGGTATCTGAGGCGCTAGCTGCTATTACCCTGCTTCAGGGAAGACGCAAGAGGAAAATCAAAGAATCAGATAGTAAGGTTTCTGATCCTGTCCTGGCTAACCAAGTTGCTCTCTCATAAATCTGAAGAAGAAGATACGTTGGTAGCCTCTGAGGGTGAAATCTCCTATTCTGATAGTATAATTCCTTCTTCTGATACTGAAGTTGTATCCTTCAGGTTTAAGCTTGAACACTTTTGTGTTTTGTTAAAGGAGGTTTTGGCTACCCTGGACAACACTGATACTCCTGTCGTTGTCAATCCTAATAAATCTAGTAAATTAAATAGATACTTTGATGTTCCTTCCTCTGTGGAGGTTTTTCCTGTGCCAGACCGTGCTACGGAAATTATTACTCGGGAATGGGAGAAGCCGGGGATTCCCTTTTCTCCATCCCCGGTTTTTAAAAAGATGTTTGCCCAAGGTAGAAGGGGTGATTTCTGCTCTGGCTAAGAGAACTACCATTCCTAGAGAGGATAGTTGCTCTTTCAAGGATCTAATGGACAAGAAGCTGGAGTCTTACTTGAAGAAGATGTATATTCATCAAGGCCTCCAAAGGCAACCAGCAGTGTGTATTGCTACTGTGACAAGTGCTGCAGCTTATTGGTTTGACGCATTGTCTTAGTCTCTTCAAACAGAGACTCCTTTGGAGGAGATACAGGATACGATTAAGGCTCTTAAGCTAGCCAATTCCTTTATTACTGACACTTCTTTGCAGGTCATTAACTTAGGAGCCAAAATATCTGGTTTCACTGTATTGGCATATAGAGTGTTATGGCTGAAATCTTGGTCAGCGGATGTTTCATCCAAGTCTAAACTTTTGGCGATTCCTTACAAGGGTAAAACCTTGTTTGGACCTGGTTTGGAAGAAATTATTTCTGATATCACGGGTGGTAAAGGGTCTTTTCTGCCACAAGATAAGAAGAATAGGCCGAAACAACGTCAGGGTAATTTTTGTTCCTTTCGTAAATTCAGAGGTAAGTCTTCCCCCTCCTCTGCCAAGCAGGATCAGTCCAATCCTTCTTGGAAACCCAGTCAGTCTTGGAACAAGGGGAAGCAATCTAAGAATCCCGCAGCTGAGTCTAAATCAGCATGAAAGGGTTGTCCCCGATCCGGGATCGGATCAAGTGGGGGGCAGACTCTCTCAGTTCTCTCAAGCATGGATATGAGATGTCCCAGATCCTTGGGCCATGGACATAGTATCCCAGGGTTACAAGTTAGAATTCAAGACCTTTCCCCCAGGGGCAGGTTCCACCTCTCAAGATTATCTGCAGACCAAATGAAAAGAGAGGCGTTCTTGAAATGTTAACAGGACCTTTCCTACCTAGGAGTGATTGTTCCAGATCCAATTCAGGAGCAGGGTCTGGGGTTCTACTCCAATTTAGATCTAATCTAGACCGATTCTAGATCTAAAGTGTCTACACAAATTTCTCAGAGTTACGTCCTTCAAGAGGAAGACTATACGTTCCATTTTTTCTTTAGTACAAGAGGGTCAGTTCATGACCACCACAGACCTGAAGGATGCATACCTTCATGTTCCCATACACAGGGATTACTACAAATTTCTGATATTTGCTTTTCTGGACAATCATTATCAGTTTGTGGCTCTTCCATTCGGTCTTGCCCAAGCTCCCGGAATTTTTTCAAAGGTTCTGGGGGGCTCTTTAGGCAGTGATTCGGTCTCGGGAATTGCTGTGGCACCCTATCTGGACGACATTCTGGTGCAGGTGCCATCTTTTCAACTAACAAAATCTCACACAGAGATCTTATTGTCTTTTCTTCATTCCCATGAATGGAAGATGAATTTGGAAAAGAGTTCTCTTGTTCCAGCTAGAGGGGTAGGTTTTCTTAGGGACCATTATAGATTCCCTATCAATGAAAATATTTCTGATGGAGGTCAGAAGAAAAAAGATTCTTTCCACTTGCCTCTCTCTACAGTCTTCTGTTCGACCATCAGTGGTCCAATGTATGGAGGTAATTGGTCTAATGGTTGCTTCCATGGACAACGTCGCCTTTGCTCGATTCCATTTGAGAGCCCTGCAGTTCTGCATGCTCAGTCAGTGGAACAGGGATTATGTGGATCTGTCTCAGAGGATAGTGCTAGATGAGTCGACAAGATATTCTCTCCCGTGGTAGCTGTCTCAGGAACATCTGTCTCAGGGTCTGATATACCTTTAAGGCATATCCCCTCCTATCTACTTCCTGTGCCTATTTAAGTTCATTTTCAACAAGGATTGTTGCCTGATAATTGATGACTGTTCACCCTATTTTGCCAAGTATATCTAAAAGTGGTTTCTGGGTTCACATATAAAAGAGCAACAATCCTTCATATAAAATATATTAGCAATTCAGGATTATCTGTATATTTCAAAGATTAGATTATAATAGTTTATAACATACAGTTTTTAACACAGGGGACATGTTTTCGGAGACCTTCTTGGGTGATTGTGACCACGGACACCAGCCTGATGGGTTGGGGATTGGATCTGCCATCCACATTCCAGGAGTGTACAACTGGGAAGCGGATTTCCTGAACAGACAGACTTTTCATCTTGGGGAGTGGGAACTCCATCCGGAGGTGTTCTCCAGGTTAACCATCAAATGGGGGGTACCAGAGTTGGATATAATGGTGTCTCGACAGAACGCCAAGCTTCCAAAGTATGGTTCAAGGTCAAGGGATCCTCAGGCCTTCCTAATAGATGCTCTGGCAGTTCCTTGGAACTTCAGGTTAGCATACCTGTTTCCTCCGTTTGCTCTCCTTCCACAAGTCATTGCTCGTATCAAATTGGAGAGGGCATCAGTGATTCTAATAGCTCCTACTACTTCAGGGTCCCTTCCTTCACCCAAATATCGTTTCTCTGAAGCTGACTGCTTGGAGATTGAACGCTTAGTTTTGTCTAAGTGTGGATTTTCTGAGTCGGTCATTGAGACCATGATTCAGGCTTGTAAGCCTGTTACTAGAAAGATTTCCCATAAGATATGGCGTAAATATCTTTATTGGTGTGAATCCAAGGACTACTCTTGGAGTAGAGTCAGGATTCCTAGGATTTTGTCTTTTCTCCAAGAAGGTCTGGAGAAGGGTTTGTCTGTCAGTACTCTGAAAGGTCAGATTTCTGCTCTATCTATTTTGCTGCACAAGCGTCTGGCAGACATGACAGATGTACAATCTTTTTGTCAGGCCTTGGTCAGAATCAGGCCTGTGTTTAAGCCTGTTGCTCCACCTTGGAGCCTTAATCTTGTTCTTAAAGTTTTGCAACAGGCTCAGTTTGAGCCACTGCATTCCATAGATATTAAGTTGTTATCTTGGAAGGCTTTGTTTCATACTGCTTTCTGTTCTGCTCAGAGAGTCTCAGAACTCTCAGCTCTGCAGTACGATTCCCCTTATCTCATTTTTCATGCAGATAAGGCAGTTCTTCACACTAAGTTTGGTTTGCTTCCTAAGGTTGTTTCTGATAGAAATATCAATCAGGAAATTGTTGTTCCTTCTCTCTGTCCAAATCCTTCTTCTCATAAGGAACGTTTGTTGCACAACGTGGATGTTGATTCTATTTGCAGGCGACTAAGGATTTTCGCCAGTCTTCTTCATTCTTTGTTTGTTTTTCTGGAAAACGTAAAGGTCAGAAAGTTACTGCTACTTCTCTTTCTCTTTGGTTGAGAAGTATAATTCGTTTTGCATAAGAGACTGCTGGACAGCAGCCCCCTGATATAATCACAGCTCACTCCACTAGGACTGTATCTTCTTCTTGGGCTTTCAAAAATGAAGCTTCTGTGGAACAGATTTGCAAGGCTGCAACTTGCTCCTCTTTGCATACTTTTTCCAAATTTTATAAATGTTATACTTTTTCTTCGGCTGAGGCTTCTTTTGGGAGAAAGGTTCTTCAAGCAGGGGTGCCTTCCATTTAGGTATTCCTGTCTTGTCCCTCCCTAGTCCTCCGTTTCCTTTAGCTTGGGTATTGGTTCCCAACAGTAATTGAGGACTCCGTGGACTCACCATATCTTAGGAAAGAAAACAATTTATGCTTACCTGATAAATGTATTTATTTCCAGATATGGTGAGGCCACGGCCTGCTGTGTGTTTTAAAGACAGTTTTTTTTACTAAACTTCAGGCACCTCTACACCTTGTGTTACTCTTTTTCTCCATTTTCCTTCGGTCGATTGTAGGAGGGGAGTGATTCTTAACAGCTTTGCTGTGGTGCTCTTTGCCTCCTCCTGTTGGCCAGGAGTGATATTCCCAACAGTAATCGAGGACTCCGTGGACTCACCATATCCGGAAATAAATAAATGTATCAGGTAAGCATAAATTTTGTTTTTCAGTACTCTGACTCTCTTTTTTATCCCAAATTTAACTCCCGATGTCAGTCCCTATATGCCGAATTAGATTACGGCTTTCTGCCTGACTTCATTCTAAGGTCTCTTTATTCAAAATATTGACAGTCCTTCTGGAAACTGCTTTGCTGACCTCGTCAGCATTGCAACCCGATATCCACCTGAATAGTCTAAAAAGAGGCATGACCGAGCGAAGCTGTAGAGCGCGATGTCTCTCCCATAGAAGTCAATGGGAGTGTGACGTCACCGGCCACATTTACAAAATCACCACTCCTCAGCATTTTGCTGTAGGGGGTGCTATTTGAAGTGCGCTTACACTGTGCAAACAGTGTGCTCACTGAAACTAAAATTAATTTCTGTGTAGGCACACTTCAAATGTTGCTGTGGGGATCTAAGTTTAGTTACAGCTAAATGGTACAGTTTATTTAGTGAGCCAGGTTGCAGCACCTAGTGGTATTTAGCTGCCATGTTTTTAATTGTAACAAAGAAACCTTTTGGATCTCTCTTAATCACCTCCACCTTTTTTACTTTTGTGCAATAATTGTTAACTGCTCTGTGTGATTTATCCAATAACCGTCTTACCTTAGTGTCCATAGCTGTGAGTACTGAAGGGCATAGGGGTGCTGGACCGCAGGTACTTCACATTTCCATCCTTTCCAGTTCCAGAGTTGTTCTTTGCTGTATATAGTCAGAGTTAATTCAAAGCTACAATTCCTCCTGTTGTACGGTAACTAATTTACTTGCCCCCTCTTTCGGCTCACTCCCTCTTTACCCATATCAGCTGTTCCCCCCTCAGAACACAAAGATGACAGGAGAACCAGAAAGGAGGAGAGATCGAGATCACAGGCTAAGCATTGAATCCGTTCAAAGTCTCAAGAAGCACCAGATTAAAATATATTCTTGGTTCACTCTTCATATAAAAAATATACAAACAGCAGCATCGTGTAACGGCAGACGTCCAAAGACCCATCTGACGCGTTTCGACAATAGCCGTATTCTTAGCTTTGGGTTTATTTGGACTACTGTCCTTATTAGGGGGAGAGAGCGCAAAAGAGATGGGGAGAGAGAGAGCGCAAAAGAGATGGGGAGAGAGAGCGCAAAAGAGATGGGGGAGAGAGAGAGCGCAAAAGAGAGGGGGAGAGAGAGAGCGCAAAAGAAAGGGGAGAGAGAGCGCAAAAGAAAGGGGAGAGAGAGCGCAAAAGAGAGGGGAAGAGAGAGAGCACAAAAGAGAGGGGGAGAGAGAGAGCGCAACAGAGAGGGGGAGAGAGACAGCGCAAAATAGAGGGGGGAGAGAGAGAGCTCAAAAGAGAGGGGGGAGAGAGAAAGCTCAAAAGAGAGGGGGAGAGAGAGAGCAAAAGAGAGGGGGAGGGAGAGAGCGCAAGAGGTGGGACCGCTGTACTGCAAAAAATGGCCCGTGTGAACGGGCTTTAGGACTAGTTATGTAATAATCCAACACCTAAAATGTTAACATTCTAATAAAAGTGGGTGTGACCGGGCGTGAAGGGGCATGGTCGGGCGTGAAGGGGCATGGTTGGGCGTGAAGGGGCATGGTCGAGCGTGAAGGGGGCGTGGTTGGGCACGGTCGCGCAATAGATGGTAGAGAGATAGAGAGAGGGGAGAGAGATAGAGAGGGGGGAGAGAGGGGGAGAGAGAGACAGCAAAAGACAGGGGGGAGAGAGACAGCAAAAGAGAGGGGGGAGAGAGACAGCAAAAGAGAGGGGGGAGAGAGACAGCAAAAGAGAGAAGGGGAGAGAGACAGCAAAAGAGAGGGGAAGAGAGACAGCAAAAGAGAGGGGAAGAGAGACAGCAAAAGAGAGGGGGGGGGGGGAGAGACAGCAAAAGAGAGGGGGGAGAGAGACAGCAAAAGAGAGAGGGGAGAGAGACAACAAGAGAGAGAGGGGGAGAAAGACAACAAGAGAGAGAGGGGGAGAAAGACAGCAAAAGAGAGGGGGGAGAGAGACAGCAAAAGAGAGGGGGGATAGAGACAGCAAAAGAGAGAGGGGGAGAGAGACAGCAAAAGAGAGGGGAGAAAGCGCAAAAGAGAGGGGGGAAGAGCACAAAAGAGAGGGGGGAGAGAGAGCGCAAAAGAGAGGGGGAAGAGTGCAAAAGAGAGGGGGAAGAGCGCAAAAGAGAGGGGGAAGAGCGCAAAAGAGAGGGGGGAGAGAGAGCGCAAAAGAGAGGGGGAGAGAGAGAGCGCAAAAGAGAGGGGGAGAGAGAGAGCCCAACAGAGAGGGGGAGAGCGAGAGCGCAAAAGAGAGGGGGGAGAGAGAGAGCTCAAAAGAGAGGGGGGAGAGAGAAAGCTCAAAAGAGAGGGGGAGAGAGAGAGCAAAAGAGAGGGGGAGGGAGAGAGCGCAAGAGGTGGGACCGCTGTACTGCAAAAAATGGCCCATGTGAACGGGCTTTAGGACTAGTTATGTAATAATCCAACACCTAAAATGTTAACATTCTAATAAAAGTGGGTGTGACCGGGCATGGTCGGGCGTGAAGGGGCATGGTCGGGCGTGAAGGGGGCATGGCCGGGTGTGAAGGGGGCGTTTGTTGGGCATAGTCGCGCCATAGATGGGAGAGAGATAGAGAGAGGGGAGAGAGGGGAGAGAGATAGAGAGAGGGGAGAGAGATAGAGAGAGGGGAGAGAGATAGAGAGGGGGGAGAGAGAGACAGCAAAAGACAGGGGGGAGAGAGACAGCAAAAGAGAGGGGGGAGAGAGACAGCAAAAGAGAGGGGGGAGAGAGACAGCAAAAGAGAGAAGGGGAGAGAGACAGCAAAAGAGAGGGGAAGAGAGACAGCAAAAGAGAGGGGGGAGAGAGACAGCAAAAGAGAGGGGGGAGAGAGACAGCAAAAGAGAGAGGGGAGGGAGACAACAAGAGAGAGAGGGGGAGAAAGACAGCAAAAGAGAGGGGGGAGAGAGACAGCAAAAGAGAGGGGGGATAGAGACAGCAAAAGAGAGAGGGGGAGAGAGACAGCAAAAGAGAGGGGAGAAAGCGCAAAAGAGAGGGGGGAAGAACACAAAAGAGAGGGGGGAGATAGAGAGCAAAAGAGAGGG
Source organism: Bombina bombina (assembly GCF_027579735.1). NCBI lineage: Eukaryota > Metazoa > Chordata > Amphibia > Anura > Bombinatoridae > Bombina > Bombina bombina. Next base: position 77,073,848 of record NC_069509.1, read on the forward strand.
GGAAGAGTGCAAAAGAGAGGGGGAAGAGAGACAGCAAAAGACAGGGGGGAGAGAGACAGCAAAAGAGAGGGGGGAGAGAGACAGCAAAAGAGAGGGGGGAGAGAGACAGCAAAAGAGAGAAGGGGAGAGAGACAGCAAAAGAGAGGGGAAGAGAGACAGCAAAAGAGAGAGGAAGAGAGACAGCAAAAGAGAGGGGGGAGAGAGACAGCAAAAGAGAGGGGGGAGAGAGACAGCAAAAGAGAGAGGGGAGAGAGACAACAAGAGAAAGAGGGGGAGAAAGACAGCAAAAGAGAGGGGGGATAGAGACAGCAAAAGAGAGAGGGGGAGAGAGACAGCAAAAGAGAGGGGAGAAAGCACAAAAGAGAGGGGGGAGAGAGAGCGCAAAAGAGAGGGGGAAGAGTGCAAAAGAGAGGGGGAAGAGTGCAAAAGAGAGGGGGAAGAGCGCAAAAGAGAGGGGGGAGAGAGAGCGCAAAAGAGAGGGTGGAGAGAGCGCAAAAGAGAGGGGTGGAGAGAGAGCACAAAAGAGAGGGGGAGAAGAGAGACAGTAAAAGAGAGGGGGATAGAGACAGCAAAAGAGAGAGGGGAGAGAGACAGCAAAAGAGAGGGGGAGAGAGTGCAAAAGAGAGGGGGGAGAGAGAGTGCAAAAGAGAGGGAGAAGAGAGAGTGCAAAAGAGAGGGAGAAGAGAGAGCGCAAAAGAGGGGGAGAGAGAGCGCAAAAGAGAGGGGGAAGAGCGCAAAACAGAGGGGGGAAGAGCGCAAAAGAGAGGGGGGAGAGAGAGCACACAAGAGAGGGTGGAGAGAGCACAAAAGAACAAAAGAGAGGGGTGGAGAGAGAGCGCAAAAGAGAGGGGGAGAGAGCACAAAAGAGAGGGGGGAGAGCGCAAAGGAGAGGGGAGAGAGAGAGGGGGGAGAGAGCGCAAAAGAGATGGGGAGAGAGAGAGCGCAAAAGAGATGGGGGAGAGAGCGCAAAAGAGAGGGGGAGAGAGAGAGAGCAAAAGAGAAGGGGAGAGAGAGAGCGCAAAAGAGAGGGGGAGAGAGAGAGCGCAAAAGAGAGGGTGGGAGAGAGAGCGCAAAAGAGAGGGGAGAGAGAGCACAAAAGAGAGAGGGGAGAGAGGGGGAGAGAGCGCAAAAGAGAAGGGGGAGAGAGCGCAACAGAGAGGGGGAGAGAGAGAGGGCAAAAGAGAAGGGGAGAGAGAGAGCGCAAAAGAGATGGGGAGAGAGAGTGCGCAAAAGAGAGGGTGGGAGAGAGAGCGCAAAAGAGAGGGGAGAGAGAGCACAAAAGAGAGAGGGAAGAGAGAGAGGGGGAGAGAGCGCAAAAGAGATGGGGAGAGAGAGAGCGCAAAAGAGATGGGGAGAGAGAGAGAGCGCAAAAGAGATGGGGGAGAGAGAGAGCGCAAAAGAGAGGGGGAGAGAGAGAGCGCAAAAGAGAGGGGAGAGAGAGAGCGCAAAAGAGAGGGGGAGAGAGAGAGCACAAAAGAGAGGGGGAGAGAGAGAGCGCAACAGAGAGGGGGAGAGAGACAGCGCAAAAGAGAGGGGGGAGAGAGAGAGCTCAAAAGAGAGGGGGGAGAGAGAAAGCTCAAAAGAGAGGGGGAGAGAGAGCGCAAAAGAGAGGGGGAGGGAGAGAGCGCAAGAGGTGGGACCGCTGTACTGCAAAAAATGGCCCGTGTGAACGGGCTTTAGGACTAGTTATGTAATAATCCAACACCTAAAATGTTAACATTCTAATATTTAAAATGTCTTTATAGCAATTAAATGCGTTTATATACCAATTTTAACAGAGCAAGTTAAGTTTAGGTATATGATTACTTTGAACAGAGCTATTGAAAATGTGTACCTTGTAGAGAAAGAGAGAGCAAAAGAGAAGGGGAGAGAGAGAGCGCAAAAGAGAGGGAGAGAGAGGGAGCGCAAAAGAGGGGGAGAGAGAGCGCAAAAGAGAGGGGGAGAGAGAGAGCGCAAAAGAGAGGGTGGGAGAGAGAGCGCAAAAGAGAGGGGAGAGAGAGCACAAAAGAGAGGGGGGGAGAGAGGGGGAGAGAGAGCAAAAGAGATGGGGGAGAGAGAGCGCAAAAGAGAGGGGGAGAGAGAGCGCAAAAGAGAGGGTGGAGAGAGCGCAAAAGAGAGGGGGGAGAGAGCGCAAAAGAGAGGGGGGAGAGAGAGCGCAAAAGAGAGAGGGGAGAAAGACAGCAAAAGAGAGGGGGAGAGAGTGCAAAAGAGAGGGGGGAGAGAGAGTGCAAAAGAGAGGGAGAAGAGAGAGCGCAAAAGAGAGGGAGAGAGAGCGCAAAACAGAGGGGGGAAGAGCGCAAAAGAGAGGGGGAGAGAGAGCACACAAGAGAGGGTGGAGAGAGCACAAAAGAACAAAAGAGAGGGGTGGAGAGAGAGTGCGCAAAAGAGAGGGGGGAGAGAGAGCACACAAGAGAGGGTGGAGAGAGCACAAAGGAGAGGGGAGAGAGAGCGGGGGGAGAGAGAGAGCGCAAAAGAGATGGGGGGGAGAGAGAGAGCGCAAAAGAGATGGGGGGAGAGAGCGCAAAAGAGAGGGGGAGAGAGAGAGAGCAAAAGAGAAGGGGAGAGAGAGAGCGCAAAAGAGAGGGGGAGAGAGAGAGCGCAAAAGAGAGGGTGGGAGAGAGAGCGCAAAAGAGAGGGGAGAGAGAGCACAAAAGAGAGAGGGAGAGAGGGGGAGAGAGCGCAAAAGAGAAGGGGGAGAGAGCGCAACAGAGAGGGGGAGAGAGAGAGGGCAAAAGAGAAGGGGAGAGAGAGAGCGCAAAAGAGAGGGGGAGAGAGAGAGTGCAAAAGAGAGGGGGAGAGAGAGAGCGCAAAAGAGAGGGGAGAGAGAGAGCGCAAAAGAGAGGGGGAGAGAGAGAGCACAAAAGAGAGGGGGAGAGAGAGAGCGCAACAGAGAGGGGGAGAGAGACAGCGCAAAAGAGAGGGGGGAGAGAGAGAGCTCAAAAGAGAGGGGGGAGAGAGAAAGCTCAAAAGAGAGGGGGAGAGAGAGAGCAAAAGAGAGGGGGAGGGAGAGAGCGCAAGAGGTGGGACCGCTGTACTGCAAAAAATGGCCCGTGTGAACGGGCTTTAGGACTAGTTATGTAATAATCCAACACCTAAAATGTTAACATTCTAATATTTAAAATGTCTTTATAGCAATTAAATGCGTTTATATACCAATTTTAACAGAGCAAGTTAAGTTTAGGTATATGATTACTTTGAACAGAGCTATTGAAAATGTGTACCTTGTAGAGAAAGAGAGAGCAAAAGAGAAGGGGAGAGAGAGAGCGCAAAAGAGAGGGAGAGAGAGGGAGCGCAAAAGAGGGGGAGAGAGAGCGCAAAAGAGAGGGGGAGAGAGAGAGCGCAAAAGAGAGGGTGGGAGAGAGAGCGCAAAAGAGAGGGGAGAGAGAGCACAAAAGAGAGGGGGGAGAGAGGGGGAGAGAGAGCAAAAGAGATGGGGGAGAGAGAGCGCAAAAGAGAGGGGGAGAGAGAGCGCAAAAGAGAGGGTGGAGAGAGCGCAAAAGAGAGGGGGGAGAGAGCGCAAAAGAGAGGGGGGAGAGAGAGCGCAAAAGAGAGAGGGGAGAAAGACAGCAAAAGAGAGGGGGAGAGAGTGCAAAAGAGAGGGGGGAGAGAGAGTGCAAAAGAGAGGGAGAAGAGAGAGCGCAAAAGAGAGGGAGAGAGAGCGCAAAACAGAGGGGGGAAGAGCGCAAAAGAGAGGGGGAGAGAGAGCACACAAGAGAGGGTGGAGAGAGCACAAAAGAACAAAAGAGAGGGGTGGAGAGAGAGTGCAAAAGAGAGGGGGAGAGAGCACAAAAGAGAGGGGGGAGAGCACAAAGGAGAGGGGAGAGAGAGCGGGGGGAGAGAGAGAGCGCAAAAGAGATGGGGGGGAGAGAGAGAGCGCAAAAGAGATGGGGGAGAGAGCGCAAAAGAGAGGGGGAGAGAGAGAGAGCAAAAGAGAAGGGGAGAGAGAGAGCGCAAAAGAGAGGGGGAGAGAGAGAGCGCAAAAGAGAGGGTGGGAGAGAGAGCGCAAAAGAGAGGGGAGAGAGAGCACAAAAGAGAGAGGGAGAGAGGGGGAGAGAGCGCAAAAGAGAAGGGGGAGAGAGCGCAACAGAGAGGGGGAGAGAGAGAGGGCAAAAGAGAAGGGGAGAGAGAGAGCGCAAAAGAGAGGGGGAGAGAGAGAGTGCAAAAGAGAGGGTGGGAGAGATAGCGCAAAAGAGAGGGGAGAGAGAGCACAAAAGAGAGAGGGAAGAGAGAGAGAGGGGGAGAGAGCGCAAAAGAGATGGGGAGAGAGAGAGCGCAAAAGAGATGGGGGAGAGAGAGAGCGCAAAAGAGAGGGGGAGAGAGAGAGCGCAAAAGAGAGGGGAGAGAGAGAGTGCAAAAGAGAGGGGGAGAGAGAGAGCACAAAAGAGAGGGGGAGAGAGAGCGCAACAGAGAGGGGGAGAGAGAGAGCGCAAAAGAGAGGGGGGAGAGAGCGCAAAAGAGAGGGGGGAGAGAGAAAGCTCAAAAGAGAGGGGGAGAGAGAGAGCGCAAGAGGTGGGACCGCTGTACTGCAAAAAATGGCCCGTGTGAACAGGCTTTAGGACTAGTTATGTAATAATCCAACACCTAAAATGTTAACATTCTAATATTTAAAATGTCTTTATAGCAATTAAATGCGTTTATATACAAATTTTAACAGAGCAAGTTAAGTTTAGGTATATGATTACTTTGAACAGAGCTATTGAAAATGTGTACCTTGTAGAGAAAGAGAGAGCAAAAGAGAAGGGGAGAGAGAGAGCGCAAAAGAGAGGGAGAGAGAGGGAGCGCAAAAGAGAGGGGGAGAGAGAGCGCAAAAGAGAGGGGGAGAGAGAGAGCGCAAAAGAGAGGGTGGGAGAGAGAGCGCAAAAGAGAGGGGAGAGAGAGCACAAAAGAGAGGGGGGAGAGAGAGAGGGGGAGAGAGAGCAAAAGAGATGGGGGAGAGAGCGCGCAAAAGAGATGGGAGAGAGCGCAAAAGAGATGGGGGAGAGCGCAAAAGAGATGGGGGAGAGAGAGCGCAAAAGAGAGGGGGAGGGAGAGAGCGCAAGAGGTGGGACCGCTGTACTGCAAAAAATGGCCCGTGTGAACGGGCTTTAGGACTAGTTATGTAATAATCCAACACCTAAAATGTTAACATTCTAATATTTAAAATGTCTTTATAGCAATTAAATGCGTTTATATACAAATTTTAACAGAGCAAGTTAAGTTTAGGTATATGATTACTTTGAACAGAGCTATTGAAAATGTGTACCTTGTAGAGAAAGAGAGAGCAAAAGAGAAGGGGAGAGAGGGAGCGCAAAAGAGAGGGGGAGAGAGAGCGCAAAAGAGAGGGGGAGAGAGAGAGCGCAAAAGAGAGGGTGGGAGAGAGAGCGCAAAAGAGAGGGGAGCGAGAGCACAAAAGAGAGGGGGGAGAGAGAGAGGGGGAGAGAGAGCAAAAGAGATGGGGGAGAGAGAGCGCAAAAGAGATGGGAGAGAGCGCAAAAGAGATGGGGGAGAGAGAGCGCAAAAGAGAGGGGGAGAGAGCGCAAAAGAGAGGGGGAGAGAGAGAGCGCAAAAGAGAGGGGGAGAGCGAGAGCCCAACAGAGAGGGGGAGAGCGAGAGCGCAAAAGAGAGGGGGGAGAGAGAGAGCTCAAAAGAGAGGGGGGAGAGAGAAAGCTCAAAAGAGAGGGGGAGAGAGAGAGCAAAAGAGAGGGGGGAGGGAGAGAGCGCAAGAGGTGGGACCGCTGTACTGCAAAAAATGGCCCATGTGAACGGGCTTTAGGACTAGTTATGTAATATTCCAACACCTAAAATGTTAACATTCTAATAAAAGTGGGTGTGACCGGGCATGGTCGGGCGTGAAGGGGCATGGTCGGGCGTGAAGGGGGCATGGCCGGGTGTGAAGGGGGCGTTTGTTGGGCATAGTCGCGCGATAGATGGGAGAGAGATAGAGAGAGGGGAGAGAGATAGAGAGAGGGGAGAGAGGGGAGAGAGATAGAGAGAGGGGAGAGAGGGGAGAGAGATAGAGAGGGGGGAGAGAGAGACAGCAAAAGACAGGGGGGAGAGAGACAGCAAAAGAGAGGGGGGAGAGAGACAGCAAAAGAGAGAGGGGGAGAAAGACAGCAAAAGAGAGGGGGGAGAGAGACAGCAAAAGAGAGGGGGGATAGAGACAGCAAAAGAGAGAGGGGAGAGAGACAGCAAAAAAGAGGGGGATAGAGCGCAAAAGAGAGGGGGAGAGAGACAGCAAAAGAGCGAGGGGAGAGAGACAGCAAAAGAGAGGGGAGAGAGCGCAAAAGAGAGGGGGGAAGAGCACAAAAGAGAGGGGGGAGAGAGAGCGCAAAAGAGAGGGGGGAAGAGCGCAAAAGAGAGGGGGAAGAGCGCAAAAGAGAGGGTGGAGAGAACGCAAAAGAGCGGGGTGGAGAGAGAGCACAAAAGAGAGGGGGAGAGAGCGCAAAAAAGAGGGGGAAGAGAGACAGCAAAAGAGAGGGGGGATAGAGACAGCAAAAGAGAGAGGGGAGAGAGACAGTAAAAGAGAGGGGGAGAGAGTGCAAAAGAGAGGGGGGAGAGAGAGTGCAAAAGAGAGGGGGAGGAGAGAGCGCAAAAGAGGGGGGAGAGAGAGAGCGCAAAAGAGAGGGGGGAAGAGCGCAAAACAGAGGGGGGAAGAGCGCAAAAGAGAGGGGGGAGAGAGAGCACACAAGAGAGGGTGGAGAGAGCACAAAAGAACAAAAGAGAGGGGGAGAGAGACAGCAAAAGAGGGGGGGAGAGAGACAGCAAAAGAGAGGGGGGAGAGAGACAGCAAAAGAGAGAGGGAAGAGAGACAACAAAAGAGAGAGGGGGAGAAAGACAGCAAAAGAGAGGGGGGAGAGAGACAGCAAAAGAGAGGGGGGATAGAGACAGCAAAAGAGAGAGGGGGAGAGAGACAGCAAAAAAAGAGGGGGATAGAGCGCAAAAGAGAGGGGGATAGAGACAGCAAAAGAGAGAGGGGAGAGAGACAGCAAAAGAGAGGGGAGAGAGCACAAAAGAGAGGGGGGAAGAGCACAAAAGAGATGGGGGAGAGAGAGCGCAAAAGAGAGGGGGGAAGAGCGCAAAAGAGAGGGGGAAGAGCGCAAAAGAGAGGGGGGAGAGAGAGCGCAAAAGAGAGGGTGGAGAGAGCGCAAAAGAGAGGGGTGGAGAGAGAGCACAAAAGAGAGGGAGAGAGAGCGCAAAAAAGAGGGGGAAGAGAGACAGCAAAAGAGAGGGGGGATAGAGACAGCAAAAGAGAGAGGGGAGAGAGACAGTAAAAGAGAGGGGGAGAGAGTGCAAAAGAGAGGGGGGAGAGAGAGTGCAAAAGAGAGGGGGAGGAGAGAGCGCAAAAGAGGGGAGAGAGAGAGAGCACAAAAGAGAGGGGGGAAGAGCGCAAAACAGAGGGGGGAAGAGCGCAAAAGAGAGGGGGGAGAGAGAGCACACAAGAGAGGGTGGAGAGAGCACAAAAGAGAGGGTGAGAGCGCAAAGGAGAGGGGAGAGAGAGAGGGGGGAGAGAGCGCAAAAGAGATGGGGGAGAGAGAGAGCGCAAAAGAGATGGGGAGAGAGAGAGCGCAAAAGAGAAGGGGGAGAGAGCGCAAAAGAGAGGGGGAGAGAGAGAGCGCAAAAGAGAGGGGGAGAGAGCGCCAAAGAGAGGGTGGGAGAGAGAGCGCAAAAGAGAGGGAGAGAGAGCACAAAAGAGAGAGGGGAGAGAGAGAGGGGGAGAGAGCGCAAAAGAGATGGGGAGAGAGAGAGCGCAAAAGAGATGGGGAGAGAGAGAGAGCACAAAAGAGATGGGGGAGAGAGCGCAAAAGAGAGGGGGAGAGAGAGAGAGAGCGCAAAAGAGAGGGGAGAGAGAGAGCGCAAAAGAGAGGGGGAGAGAGAGAGCACAAAAGAGAGGGGGAGAGAGAGAGCGCAACAGAGAGGGGGAGAGAGAGAGCGCAAAAGAGAGGGGGGAGAGAGAGAGCTCAAAAGAGAGGGGGGAGAGAGAAAGCTCAAAAGAAAGGGGGCGAGAGAGCAAAAGAGAGGGGGAGGGAGAGAGCGCAAAAGAGAGGGGGAGAGAGACAGCAAAAAGAGAGGGGGGAGAGAGAGAGCGCAAAAGAGAGGGGGATAGAGACAGCAAAAGAGAGAGGGGAGAGAGACAGCAAAAGAGAGGGGAGAGAGCACAAAAGAGAGGGGGGAAGAGCACAAAAGAGATGGGGGAGAGAGAGCGCAAAAGAGAGGGGGAAGAGCGCAAAAGAGAGGGGGAAGAGCGCAAAAGAGAGGGGGGAGAGAGAGCGCAAAAGAGAGGGTGGAGAGAGCGCAAAAGAGAGGGGTGGAGAGAGAGCACAAAAGAGAGGGAGAGAGAGCGCAAAAAAGAGGGGGAAGAGAGACAGCAAAAGAGAGGGGGGATAGAGACAGCAAAAGAGAGAGGGGAGAGAGACAGTAAAAGAGAGGGGGAGAGAGTGCAAAAGAGAGGGGGGAGAGAGAGTGCAAAAGAGAGGGGGAGGAGAGAGCGCAAAAGAGGGGAGAGAGAGAGAGCACAAAAGAGAGGGGGGAAGAGCGCAAAACAGAGGGGGGAAGAGCGCAAAAGAGAGGGGAGAGAGAGAGCGCAAAAGAGAGGGGGAGAGAGAGAGCACAAAAGAGAGGGGGAGAGAGAGAGCGCAACAGAGAGGGGGAGAGAGAGAGCGCAAAAGAGAGGGGGGAGAGAGAGAGCTCAAAAGAGAGGGGGGAGAGAGAAAGCTCAAAAGAAAGGGGGCGAGAGAGCAAAAGAGAGGGGGAGGGAGAGAGCGCAAAAGAGAGGGGGAGAGAGACAGCAAAAAAAGAGGGGGATAGAGCGCAAAAGAGAGGGGGATAGAGACAGCAAAAGAGAGAGGGGAGAGAGACAGCAAAATAGAGGGGAGAGAGCACAAAAGAGAGGGGGGAAGAGCACAAAAGAGATGGGGGAGAGAGAGCGCAAAAGAGAGGGGGGAAGAGCGCAAAAGAGAGGGGGAAGAGCGCAAAAGAGAGGGGGGAGAGAGAGCGCAAAAGAGAGGGTGGAGAGAGCGCAAAAGAGAGGGGTGGAGAGAGAGCACAAAAGAGAGGGAGAGAGAGCGCAAAAAAAGAGGGGGAAGAGAGACAGCAAAAGAGAGGGGGGATAGAGACAGCAAAAGAGAGAGGGGAGAGAGACAGTAAAAGAGAGGGGGAGAGAGTGCAAAAGAGAGGGGGGAGAGAGAGTGCAAAAGAGAGGGGGAGGAGAGAGCGCAAAAGAGGGGAGAGAGAGAGAGCACAAAAGAGAGGGGGGAAGAGCGCAAAACAGAGGGGGGAAGAGCGCAAAAGAGAGGGGGGAGAGAGAGCACACAAGAGAGGGTGGAGAGAGCACAAAAGAGAGGGTGTAGATAAATGCAGTATTAACCCACTAAGCTACCCTAACCTAATCACCTAATCAACTCCCATATAGGTATGAGAGGTTTTTTTTATTTGATTAACGCCTAATAAATGGTAACCATCAATAATCACCTTATAAACCCAAATACAGGTATGGGGGATGGTTAGTTGATTAAGGCCTAATAAATGATAACCATCAATAATCACCTAATCAACCCCGATACAGGTATGGAGGTGGTGGTAAGGAGATTAGAGCCTAAACCACCACCTCCCAACGCAAACTAGGACTACACTAACAACTAACTACCCCACTCTAAACTAACCCCATAAAGTTACAAATATAAACAAGCTAAGTTACACAAGATAAAAAAAATACATTATCCAAAATAAAATAAGAATTACACCTAACACTAAACTACATGCCCCTTAAAATAAAACCCGAAAATAAAAATAAAATAAAACCTAAACTCTAAAATAAATTTCAATATCCCTTAAAAGGGCCTTTTGTAGGCCATTGCCCTAAAGTGATCAAAGCTCTTTTGCATAAAAAAATTACAAAATTCCCCACCTACATTAAAGTAACCCCCGACCCCCCAAAATAAAGCCTATTCTTAAAATAAAAAACACCCCCAAAAAATCCTAACTAACCCCACATGTGTTACTCACAGTTGATGGGGACTCCGGCCCCTCTTGATCCGTGGTTGGCCCATCTTCATCCAGGCTCCAGGTGTGGAGTGCCCATCTTCCCATAGGCAGACTTCTGCATCCTCTTCTGCCGCCTCTGCTTCACAGTGTTCATCACTCGGGGCCCATCTTTATCCAGGTGTCGGGGGGCAATCTTCGCAGAGGCAGACTTCGGGAGCCACTTCCGCCATCTACACTCTGAAATGTTCGGATCTTCGGATCTCTTTGAGTAGCCCTGGTCTTCATGTGATCACCGCCACACACTGAAAACCCGGAAAACCCGGAATTTCAGAACGGGTTACCACATAATTCCAATAGGATGATTTCAAATCAGTCAGTCCGTATTGGCTGATTTGAATAAGCCAATAGCAAAATATTTTTAAAATTTTAATTCTAATTATCCTTTTCTATTGGATGATTAGAATTTACATTTAAAAAAAATCTTGCTATTGGCTGATTCAATTCAGCTGATAGGAGTTGACTAATTTGAAATCAGCCTATATATTGGGGTTCCACGCTTCTTGGTTAGCACTTGTGAAATGTATATTTAATGGATTTTTAAAAAAAATGTTTTAAAGAGGGAGTTAATCCTCCTTCTACAGTGAAAGGTAGGAACAAATGAGATAGTATCCACAGCACCACTATTTATTTGTGACCAATGAAGCTATTGCCTCTATGACATAACTGACACACTTTTCTCATTGTGCACTAATTGCCATTTCTGATGTCATAAAGGAATTAAACTCACAAAACCAAAACACTCTGAAAATGGATGTTTAAAAAGGTGCTTATACGTTTAGATTGCATAAACTGATTTCTTTCAAATTTGGCATTCTTGTGGGGCAGCTTTGTGACTGCAAATGTTTAAATTTTTAGTTTAGTATTTTTAGAGTTATTAAGCATTGAAAAAAGTTTAATTTTTCCTATCTGTTAACATTAAAGTTATTTTTACAAAACTTTGTCTGTGAACAGTTTGTATTGAGAGGATTTCTCTTTAGTGGTTTTGTGTAACTATAAACCCCTAGGTCACCATATACCCACCACAATAAACTAACTATTAATCCCTATGTCTCTAGCTATTAACCTCTATACTGCCACATACCCACCGCAAGTACTATCCTATTTACCCCTAAACCGCCACATACCCACCGCAAGTACTATCCTATTTACCCCTAAACCGCCACATACCCACCGCAAGTACTATCCTATTTACCCCTAAACCGCCACATACCCACCGCAAGTACTATCCTATTAACCCCTATACCGCCACATACCCTATGCCAATACTATCCTATTAGAGATCCTAGCATTGGATCAAGAGGAGCCAAATTTTCCATGGGGAGTACAACTTTTGGGGTTAGTTAGGGTTTTTTGGGTGTTTTTAAAAAAAAAAATAGATTTTTTTGTTTACTAGATTTGAAGTGTTCACCATTCCTCCCATAAGGTAGCCCTTCCCAAATGAGTGGTATCCCTGGGTGCATCATGAAATTGCTGACATCATACTATAAGGGTGACTTGATCCCCTGCACCCTGCTCGATTGGCACCCCTTTTAAGAAGCAGTGGAACTGGGCTCAGTTCCATTTCGGCGCTGAGTTCCAGGAGCCCGGCTAGGACTGAGAGATTTTGTTGGCCCTCTGGTGTTTGGCTGCCCGTGTTGTAGCACATATCTGTGACACTTTATTTAAACATTGATTATAATTTTATCAACATAGCTTTATAGTTATAATGGGGAGGTCTACTATTAAGTATAGTTTATCATAATGAGGTATTTTTCTGACAGTAAGCAGTATGTAGGAGTTAGCTGCGGCGTTCCATGGGAGTGTAGGTTAGACATTACGTAAGTGTAGGCGGTATTAGGGACTTAGCTGTGCATTCCAAGGGTTTGTAGGTTAGGTGTGATGTAGGTGTAGGTGGACAGGGAACATTAGTTGAGCGGTGCAGGGAGAGTGCAGGTTAACTGTGACGTAGGTGTAGTGGGTCAGTGGGAGGTAGTGGGGGGAGTGCAGGGGGCAGAAAGTCTGCCAGTACTAAAATAAAAGCCTTTTTTTTTTAAGCATTTTTTTTAAAAATACACTCATAGTTTCTGCAGTGTAGGTTCCCCCCTAACCCCCACTATCAACGATCGCCCCACGCGCACACCCTGCGTGCACGCGCACACGCTCTCGCCCACCTTGCCGGAACTAGACCACTAATGGGCCGCCCACCCACCTCCCTGCAGCTGCTCCCACCCACCAATGATCGGCACCATCGCTGGCCAATGCAAAGAGGGCCACAGAGTGGCCCTCTCTGCATCAGTGTGCCAAAAAAGGTATTGCAGTGATGCCTTAATATCGAGGCATCACGGCAATACCTTGAAAGCAGCTGGAAGCGATCAGGATCGCTTCCAGCTGCTTTAAACCCCTAACGACGTACAGGGTGTGTCGCTGGTCTTTAAAGACCAGTTTGTGCATGACGTACCCTGTATGATGTGTGTCGTTAAGGGGTTAAAGTGATGAGGACAGCTCACACCACACATACAAAGTTTTAATGGTACAGACACCCACACAGTGCACTCAGATTTAAAAGAATATCTCACACCATAAGCACTTAATATTTGTGACAGTCACATTTTCACAATGCACACAGCCTTAAAGTACATCCAAAAACTCTGTTTAAAGGGACAGATTGCAGCATGCACAAACACAAATATTGTATACAGCCTTAATGCACAACCAACACACACACAGCCTCAAAGGGGCAGGCACATTAATACAATGAACACAGCCTTAAAGTGCATGCAAAATATTCTTAAAGGGAAACATCACAGTATGTACAAACATTATTAAAGCTTTAAAGGGACAGTTCACATACACTAACATAATTCAGACAGACTCACATAACATCCACACAGTGTTAAAGGTACAGGCACACAGACTACACAAACATTTGAAGAGACATATAATTCCACACTTATACCCAAACATAAGCTTAAAAGGACATATTACAGTATGAATAACATAACTTCACACAGCCCTAAAGGGATAAAGGACAGCTCATGCCACATATACAGAACACACACATAGTAACATAGTAGAAAGAAGTCCAACATGTACAACCTATTCAAATTGAGCTTTAATCCCATTAAAAAAGGTAACACAAACAGTCATATCCATGAATTCTGTTTCTTGCCAGAAATGTATCTAAACCATTTTAAATGTATCTAAGGTATTGGCATTTAATACCTCCTTAGGTAATGACTTTCACAATTTTATTGCTCTTACAGTGAAAAAAAGTTTACGTTTCAGAAGATTAAATCTCCTTTCTCTTGTTAAGTGTATCCAGTCCACGGATCATCCATTACTTATGGGATATTAACTCCTCCCCAACAGGAAGTGCAAGAGGATTCACCCAGCAGAGCTGCTATATAGCTCCTCCCCTAACTGCCATTACCAGTCATTCTCTTGCACCCAACGAATAGATAGGATGTGTGAGAGGACTGTGGTGATTATACTTAGTTTCATACCTTCAATCAAAAGTTTGTTATTTTATAATAGCACCGGAGTGTGTTATTCCTTCTCTGGTAGAATTTGAAGAAGAATCTACCTGAGTTTTTCTATGATTTTAGCCGGAGTAGTTAAGATCATATTGCTGTTTCTCGGCCATCTGAGGAGAGGTAAACTTCAGATCAGGGGACAGCGGGCAGATTAATCTGCAAAGAGGTATGTAGCAGCTTATTATTTTCTGACAATGGAATTGATGAGAAAATTCTGCCATACCGATATAATGTAAACTCAGCCTTAAATGCAGTAGCAGCAACTGGTATCAGGCTGTCATGTATGTATATTTTACACTTCAGTATTCTGGGGAATGGCACTTCACTGGAATTATACTGTATGCATAAAACTTTAGCCTAATTTGCAGGGACTAGCAACAGGCTTTTTAATAACACTCAATTTATTAATGTTAAACGTTTTTTGCTGGCATGTAAAATCGTTTAATTTTCTGAGGTACTGGGTGAAAAAATGTTTTGGGCACTATTTTTTTCCACTTGGCAGTCGTTTTATTTAATTTATGACAGTTTACTGATCTCTCTCACTGTTATGTGTGAGGGGGAGGGGCCTTTTTTGGCGCTTTTGCTACGCATCAAAAAATTCAGTCAGAAGTTTATTGTCTTCCCTGCATGATCCGGTTCATCTCTACAGAACTCAGGGGTCTTGTTTTGAGGGAGGTAATCACTCACAGCAGAGCTGTGAGATTGTAGTTGACTGTGATAAAAAAAACGTTTATTTCTGTATTTTTTTTTTTTTTCTGCTATCAGGGTTAGTTATCCTTTGCTAATGGGAGCAATCCTTTGCTAAAATTGTGTTTTTTACAAAGATTTGATGCTATAACTTTTCAGTTTATTAATTTTCAACTGTCATAACTTTTTCTGTGCTTCTTATAGGCACAGTACGTTTTCATATTATAGTAAATTACTTGAAAAGTATTTCCAAGTTGCTAGTTTATTTGCTAGTGTGTTAAACATGTCTGATTCAGAGGAAGATATCTGTGCTATATGTGCTAAAGCCAAAGTGGAGCCCAATAGAAATTTATGTACTAACTGTATTGATGCTACTTTAAATAAAAGTCAATCTGTACAAATTGAACATATTTCACCAAACAACGAGGGGAGAGTTATGCCGACTAACTTGCCTCACGTGTCAGTACCTGCATCTCCCGCTCGGGAGGTGCGTGATATTGTAGCGCCGAGTACATCTGGGCGGCCATTACAAATCACATTACAGGATATGGCTACTGTTATGACTGAAGTTTTGGCTAAATTACCAGAACTAAGAGGTAAGCGTGATCACTCTGGGGTGAGAACAGAGTGCGCTGATAATATTAGGGCCATGTCAGACACTGCGTCACAATTTGCAGAACATGAGGACGGAGAGCTTCATTCTGCGGGTGACGGTTCTGATCCAAACAAACTGGATTCAGATATTTCAAATTTTAAATTTAAGCTGGAAAACCTCCGTGTATTACTAGGGGAGGTGTTAGCGGCTCTGAATGATTGTAACACAGTTGCAATACCAGAGAAAATGTGTAGGTTGGATAAATATTTTGCGGTACCGGCGAGTACTGATGTTTTTCCTATACCTAAGAGACTTACTGAAATTGTTACTAAGGAGTGGGATAGACCCGGTGTGCCGTTCTCACCCCCTCCGATATTTAGAAAGATGTTTCCAATAGACGCCACCACACGGGACTTATGGCAAACGGTCCCTAAGGTGGAGGGAGCAGTTTCTACTTTAGCTAAGCGTACCACTATCCCGGTGGAGGATAGCTGTGCCTTTTCAGATCCAATGGATAAAAAGTTAGAGGGTTACCTTAAGAAAATGTTTGTTCAACAAGGTTTTATATTGCAACCTCTTGCATGCATTGCGCCTGTCACGGCTGCAGCAGCATTTTGGTTTGAGTCTCTGGAAGAGACACTTGAATCAGCTCCATTAGATGAGATTACACACAAGCTTAAAGCCCTTAAGTTAGCTAACTCATTTATTTCAGATGCCGTAGTACATTTAACTAAACTTACGGCTAAGAATTCCGGATTCGCCATTCAGGCACGCAGAGCACTGTGGCTAAAATCCTGGTCAGCTGACGTTACTTCTAAATCTAAATTGCTTAATATACCTTTCAAAGGGCAGACCTTATTCGGGCCCGGGTTGAAAGAAATTATCGCTGACATTACAGGAGGTAAAGGCCATGCCCTGCCTCAAGACAGAGCCAAACCTAAGGCTAGACAGTCTAATTTTCGTTCCTTTCGTAATTTCAAAGCAGGAGCAGCATCAACTTCCTCTGCACCAAAACAGGAAGGAGCTGTTGCTCGCTACAGACAAGGCTGGAGACCTAACCAGTCCTGGAACAAGGGCAAGCAGGCCAGGAAACCTGCTGCTGCCCCTAAGACAGCATGAATCGAGGGCCCCCGATCCGGGAACGGATCTAGTGGGGGGCAGACTTTCTCTCTTCGCCCAGGCTTGGGCAAGAGATGTCCAGGATCCCTGGGCGTTAGAGATCATATCTCAGGGATACCTTCTAGACTTCAAATTCTCTCCCCCAAGAGGGAGATTTCATCTGTCAAGGTTGTCAACAAACCAAATAAAGAAAGAGGCGTTTCTACGCTGCGTACAAGATCTTTTATTAATGGGAGTGATCCATCCGGTTCCGCGGTCGGAACAAGGACAAGGGTTTTACTCAAATCTGTTTGTGGTTCCCAAAAAAGAGGGAACTTTCAGGCCAATCTTGGATTTAAAGATCCTAAACAAATTCCTAAGAGTTCCATCGTTCAAAATGGAAACTATTCGGACAATTTTACCCATGATCCAAAAGGGTCAGTACATGACCACAGTGGATTTAAAGGATGCTTACCTTCACATACCGATTCACAAAGATCATTACCGGTATCTAAGGTTTGCCTTTCTAGACAGGCATTACCAGTTTGTAGCTCTTCCATTCGGATTGGCTACGGCTCCGAGAATCTTCACAAAGGTTCTGGGTGCTCTTCTGGCGGTACTAAGACCGCGAGGAATTGCGGTAGCTCCGTACCTAGACGACATTCTGATACAAGCTTCAAGCTTTCAAACTGCCAAGTCTCATACAGAGTTAGTACTGGCATTTCTAAGGTCGCATGGATGGAAGGTGAACGAAAAGAAGAGTTCTCTCTTTCCACTCACAAGAGTTCCCTTCTTGGGGACTCTTATAGATTCTGTAGAAATGAAGATTTACCTGACAGAAGACAGGTTAACAAAGCTTCAAAATGCATGCCGTGTCCTTCATTCCATTCAACACCCGTCAGTAGCTCAATGCATGGAGGTGATCGGCTTAATGGTAGCAGCAATGGACATAGTACCCTTTGCACGCCTACATCTCAGACCGCTGCAATTGTGCATGCTAAGTCAGTGGAATGGGGATTACTCAGACTTGTCCCCTACTCTGAATCTGGATCAAGAGACCAGAAATTCTCTTCTATGGTGGCTTTCTCGGCCACATCTGTCCAGGGTGATGCCATTCAGCAGGCCGGACTGGACAATTGTAACAACAGACGCCAGCCTACTAGGTTGGGGCGCTGTCTGGAATTCTCTGAAGGCTCAGGGACAATGGAATCAGGAGGAGAGTCTCCTACCAATAAACATTCTGGAATTGAGAGCAGTTCTCAATGCCCTTCTGGCTTGGCCCCAGTTAACAACTCGGGGGTTCATCAGGTTTCAGTCGGACAACATCACGACTGTAGCTTACATCAACCATCAGGGAGGGACAAGAAGCTCCCTAGCAATGATGGAAGTATCAAAGATAATTCGCTGGGCAGAGTCTCACTCTTGCCACCTGTCAGCAATCCACATCCCGGGAGTGGAGAACTGGGAGGCAGATTTCTTAAGTCATCAGACTTTTCATCCGGGGGAGTGGGAACTTCATCCGGAGGTCTTTGCCCAAATACTTCGACGTTGGGGCAAACCAGAGATAGATCTCATGGCGTCTCGACAGAATGCCAAGCTTCCTCGTTACGGGTCCAGATCCAGGGATCCGGGAGCGGTTCTGATAGATGCTTTGACAGCACCTTGGACCTTCGGGATGGCTTATGTGTTTCCACCCTTCCCGATGCTTCCTCGATTGATTGCCAGAATCAAACAGGAGAGAGCATCAGTGATTCTAATAGCGCCTGCATGGCCACGCAGGACTTGGTATGCAGATCTAGTGGACATGTCATCCTGTCCACCTTGGTCGCTACCTCTGAAACAGGACCTTCTGATCCAGGGTCCCTTCAAACATCAAAATCTAATTTCTCTGAAGCTGACTGCTTGGAAATTGAACGCTTGATTTTATCAAAACGTGGTTTTTCTGAGTCAGTTATTGATACCTTAATACAGGCTAGGAAGCCTGTTACCAGAAAGATTTACCATAAGATATGGCGCAAATACTTATATTGGTGCGAATCCAAGAGTTACTCATGGAGTAAGGTTAGGATTCCGAGGATATTGTCTTTTCTACAAGAAGGTTTAGAAAAGGGTTTATCCGCTAGTTCCTTAAAGGGACAGATTTCAGCTCTGTCCATTCTTTTACACAAACGTCTGTCAGAAGTTCCGGACGTTCAAGCTTTTTGTCAGGCTTTAGCTAGGATCAAGCCTGTGTTTAAAACTGTTGCTCCACCATGGAGTTTGAACTTAGTTCTTAATGTTTTACAGGGGGTTCCGTTTGAACCCCTTCATTCCATTGATATCAAGTTGTTATCTTGGAAAGTTCTGTTTTTAATGGCGATTTCCTCGGCTCGAAGAGTCTCTGAGTTATCTGCCTTACATTGTGATTCTCCTTATCTGATTTTTCATTCAGACAAGGTAGTTCTGCGTACTAAACCTGGGTTCCTACCTAAGGTGGTCACTAACAGGAATATCAATCAAGAGATTGTGGTTCCATCTTTGTGTCCTAATCCTTCTTCGAAAAAGGAACGTCTGCTACACAATCTAGATGTAGTCCGTGCCCTGAAATTTTATCTACAGGCAACTAAGGATTTTCGACAAACGTCTTCCCTGTTTGTCGTTTATTCTGGTCAGAGGAGAGGTCAAAAAGCTTCGGCTACCTCTCTCTCCTTTTGGCTTCGTAGCATAATACGGTTAGCCTATGAGACTGCTGGACAGCAGCCTCCTGAAAGAATTACAGCACATTCTACTAGAGCTGTGGCTTCCACTTGGGCCTTTAAGAATGAGGCTTCTGTTGAACAGATTTGCAAGGCTGCAACTTGGTCTTCTCTTCATACTTTTTCCAAATTTTACAAATTTGACACTTTTGCTTCTTCGGAGGCTGTTTTTGGGAGAAAGGTTCTTCAGGCAGTGGTTCCTTCCGTATAAAGAGCCTGCCTGTCCCTCCCGTCATCCGTGTACTTTAGCTTTGGTATTGGTATCCCATAAGTAATGGATGATCCGTGGACTGGATACACTTAACAAGAGAAAACATAATTTATGCTTACCTGATAAATTTATTTCTCTTGTAGTGTATCCAGTCCACGGCCCGCCCTGTCACTTTAAGGCAGGTAATTTTTCCATTAAACTACAGTCACCACTGCACCCTATGGTTTTCCTTTCTCTGCATGTTTTCGGTCGAATGACTGGTAATGGCAGTTAGGGGAGGAGCTATATAGCAGCTCTGCTGGGTGAATCCTCTTGCACTTCCTGTTGGGGAGGAGTTAATATCCCATAAGTAATGGATGATCCGTGGACTGGATACACTACAAGAGAAATAAATTTATCAGGTAAGCATAAATTATGTTTTCCTCCAGCCTTAAATTGTGACCTCTTGTCAAATTTTCTTGGAATAAATAGAGCTTCTGCCATCTCTGTATATGGGCCTTGAATATGTTTATATAAAGTAATCATGTCACCTCTCAAACAGTTTTTTTCCTAGAGAAAACAGACCCAGTTTGGCTAACTTCTCCTCATAGCTTAAATTCTCAATTTCCCTTATTATCTTTGTGGCCCTTCCCTGAACTTTTTTTAAGTCACACATGCATTAAAGAGTTAACTCACACCCAACACACACAAAGCTTTAAAGGAACAGCTCAGACCATGAGCACATAATCTTAAAGGGATAGTAAACCAAATATTTTTTTTCTTTCATGGTTCAGATAGAGCATGCAATTTTAAGCAACTTTCTAATATACTTTCGAATATACTCCTATTATCATAATTTTTCTTTGTTCTCTTGCTATCTTTATTTAAAAAGCAGGAATTTAAAGCTTAGGAGCTGGCCCATTTTAGGTTCAGCACCATGGATAGCACTTGCTTATTGGTGACTACATTTAACAAACCAATAAGCAAGCATAACCCAGGTTCTGAACCAAAAATGGACCGGCTCTTAAGCTTTACATTCCTGCTTTTTAAATTAAAAATAGCTAAAGAATGAAGATGAATTGATAATAGGAGTAAATTAGAAAGTTGCTTAAAATTGCATGCTCTATCTGAATCATGAAAGAAAAAATTTGGGTTTAGTGTCCATTTAAAGTGACAGTCACACTCTTACAAAACACACAGACTTATGGCTAGATTATGAGTGTTGTGCTATTGTTTGCATACAAGCTATATTACATGTTCACAACCATTTGTGCACAAGTTAAATTCCCCTCATGTTACAAGCTGAAAGTAAATACGCAATGGCGATTAACTCTAGAATGATTACCTTGACCTCAGAGCTCAGGTTAACTGTTATGTGATTTAAAAAAGTGTCACAAAACACACACATGCATTCACATACACAAACACACACATGCAACCGCACAGTCATTCTAGATAGGAAGAAAGGGTTTTGGTAAGTACACACACTCACAGAGACCCCCACCCTTTAATAACTGTTAGATAGGATACATTGTGTGTTTGGGGGGTATGACTGAAAACCTCTTTATGTAACTGTCTCTGTAACCTTTCTGTAATTTGGGCAGATTCTAATTAACCCCTTAAGGACCAAGGCCATTTTTCAATTTCTTTCCCTTAAGGACCAGGGCTATTCTTACATTTCTGCGGTGTTTGTGATTAGCTGTAATTTTCCTCTTACTCATTTACTGTACCCCCACATATTATATACCGTTTTTCTCGCCACTAAATGGACTTTTTAAAGATACCATTATTTTCATCATATCTTATAATTTACTATTAAAAATATTATAAAATATGAGGGAAAAATGGAAAAAAACACTTTTTCTAACTTTGACCCCCAAAATCTGTTACACATCTACAACCACCAAACAACAACCATGCTAAATAGTTTCTAAATTTTGTCCTGAGTTTAGAAATACCCAATGTTAACATGTTCTTTGCTTTTTTTGCAAGTTATAGGGCAATAAATACAAGTAGCACTTTGCTATTTCAAAACCACTTTTTTTTCAAAATGAGCGCTAGTTACATTGGAACCCTGATATCTGTCAGGAATACCTGAATATCCTGTGACATGTATATATATTTTTTTTTTGGAAGTCATCCCAAAGTATTGATCTAGGCCCATTTTGGTATATGTAATGCCACCATTTCACCGCCAAATGCGATCAAATAAAAAATTTTTTTCACTTTTTCACAAATTTTTTCACAAACTTTAGGTTTCTCACAGAAATTATTTACAAACAACTTGTGCAATTATTGCATAAATGGTTGTAAATGCTTCTCTGGGATCCCCTTTGTTCAGAAATAGCAGACTTATATGGCTTTGGCGTTGCTTTTTGGTAATTAGAAGGCTGCTAAATGCATATATGGAGTATGTCTTAAAGATGTACAGTTTTGTGTGTAACTTTGTTTTCATGTAGGAATAGGAAGAGACTTCCAAGATAGGAATGGGGGCCGAGTTGCTTCTTACAAAGCTTATATTATTTATTTCATTTTCTGAAAGTAATATTTATCCTTTGCATGATGGTTCTAATTACTGTAGTATACCTAGCTTAGTTTTGGAGCTATGTATGCATCAATGTGGTGGAACAAATGAAAGCTGCTTACAAGCAGACATATATTCCCTTTAAAGGGACATAATACTCATATGCTAAATCACTTGAAACTAATGCAGTATAACTGTAAAAAGCTGACAGGAAAATATCACCTGAGCATCGCTATGTAAAAAAGGAAGATATTTTACCTCACAATCTCCTCAGCTCAGCAGAGTAAGTTCTGTGTAAAAAGTTATACTCAGCTGCTCCCAGCTGCACGTAACAAAATAAAAAAATGAAGAAATGAACAGCAGCCAATCAGCATCAGTAGTGCTGAGGTCATGAACTCTTTTACTGTGATCTCATGAGATTTGACTTAACTCATGAGATTTCATAGTAAACTTCCTTACACTGAATAGGGAAATAATATGAGAGTGCACAAGGCTCATCCCCTAAACTGTCCCAGGACAGACATACTAATATGCTGCTTAGAAATCCTTTACAATGGGAGGTGGCTACTGAGAAACTTTTGAGGTAGAATATCTTTCTTTTTTACATAGAGATGTTCAGGAGATATTATCTAGTCAGCTTTTTACAGCTATACTGCATCACTTTCAAGCATTTAAACATTTGGGTATTATGGCCCTTTAAGGGAGATTTCTATAAAGTGTTTTTTTTTTTTGTTTTGTTTTTTTTCCTGCCTGAAGCACTGTAGATGCAGTTATACTCTCTATTATTTCTAATGTACATATTAGCTATACGTGTGTTTAACTATTAACAGACCAGTCCTTTGCTATGTAATAGCAGGGATTATCGGTTATTTACTGCTATCCAGTGGTGGTTTTTCTGGCATTTCAGATTTAATCCTCTCCTCCAGTAGAGGTATATTGTGAAATATTATAAGCATTTTGTTCTGCTAATATTTTCCTTTCTTCTGTACATATTAAATATGTCTTTGAGGATTCCTTTTTGATCCTGTACATATTAACTTTCTCTGAAATATAATTTATATATAGGATATTCATATTAAATATGATATTCATTTCCATCTAAAGGGGAGGAGAGTCCATGGCTTCATTCATTACTATTGGGAATTAAGAACCTGGCCACCAGGAGGAGGCAAAGGCCTCTAGTTATCAAGCCGTCAACCGCAAATACGCTGGAATTCCGCAGTGTATTTGTGGCGAGGCTGATTCGCCATAGTTATCAAGCCCTACTGCCCGGCAAAAGTAGAATATAGTGACGTAACCTACGATCTGCTGGACTCAGTCCGATACAGATCGATGGTTACGTCACTACAGATGTTCCGAACGCAAGTGCGGCACAATCTGACTACTTTTGGTAGTTATCAAACTACTACCAGGTACGCTCGCCACTATTCCGGGCCAGCGTACCTGGATTTCAATCCGCCGCCCTGGAGGCAGCGGATCCCATAGGAATCAATGGGAGTCTGACCATAGCGAAAGCTCATGTTCGCTGCTGCCCGATATCCCATTGATTCCTATGGGAGATGTCTGCACCTAACACCCTAACATGTAACCCGAGTCTAAACACCCCTAATCTGCCCCCCCTACACCGCCGCAACTAAATAAACTTATTACCCCCTAAACCGCCGCTCCCAGACCCTGCTGCAACTATAATAAACATGTTAACCCCTAAACCACCGCTCCCGGACCCCACGCCACCTACATTATACATATTAACCCCTAATCTGCCGCCCCCTATACCGCCGCAACCTACATAAACTTATTAACCCCAATCCTGCGGATCCCGGACCCCGCCGCAACTAAATAAATTGTTTAACCCCTAAACTGCTGCTCCCGGACCCCGCCGCCATCTATATTAAAGTTATTAACCCCTATCCTGCCCCCCTATACCGCCGCCACCTATATTAAAATTATTAACCCCTAAACCTAAGTCTAACACTAACCCTAACCCCCCCTAACTATAATAAAAAAACAAACAAACACTAAATTACAGAAAATAAAAAAGAATTACAAGAAGTTTAAACTAATTACACCTAATCTAAGCCCCCTAATAAAATAATAAAGCCCCCCAAAATAAAAAAAATGCCCTACCCTATTCTAAATTACAAAGTAACCAGCTCTTTTACCAGCCCTTAAAAGGGCTTTTTTTGCGGGGCATTGCCCCAAAGTAATCAGCTCTTTTAACTGTAGAAAAAAATACAACCCCCCCCAACATTAAAACCCACCACCCACATACCCCTACTCTAACCCACCCAAACCCCCTTAAAAAAACCTAACACTAACTCCCTGAAGATCACCCTACCTTGAGCCGTCTTCACCCAACCGGGCCGAAATCTTCATCCAAGTGGCGCAGAAGAGGTCCTCCATCCAGCAGAAGTCTTCATCCAGGCGGCGTCTTCAATCTTCATCCATCCGGAGCGGAGCCATCTTCTAAGGAGCCGACGCGGAGCCATCCTCTTCAACCGACGACTGAACGACGAATGAAGGTTCCTTTAAGGGACGTCATCCAAGATGGCGTCCCTTGAATTCCGATTGGCTACTAGGATTCTATCAGCCAATCGGAATTAAGGTAGGAAAAATCTGATTGGCTGATTCAATCAGCCAATCAGATTGAAGTTCAATCCGATTGGCTGATCCAATCAGCCAATCGGATTGAGCTTGCATTCTATTGGCTGATCAGAACAGCCAATAGAATGCGAGCTCAATCCGATTGGCTGATTGAATCAGCCAATCGGATTGAACTTCAATCTGATTGGCTGATTGAATCAGCCAATCAGATTTTTCCTACCTTAATTCCGATTGGCTGATAGAATCCTATCAGCCAATCGGAATTCAAGGGATGCCATTTTGGATGACGTCCCTTAAAGGAACCTTCATTCGTCGTTCAGTCGTCGGTTGAAGAGGATGGCTCCACGTCGGCTCCTTGGAAGATGGCTCCGCTCCGGATGGATGAAGATTGAAGCCGCCGCCTGGAAGAAGACTTCTGCTGGATGGAGGACCTCTTCTGCGCCACTTGGATGAAGATTTCAAGGTAGGGTGATCTTCAGGGGGTTAGTGTTAGGTTTTTTTAAGGGGGTTTGGGTGGGTTAGAGTAGGGGTATGTGGGTGGTGGGTTTTAATGTTGGGGGGGTTGTATTTTTTTTTACAGGTAAAAGAGCTGATTACTTTGGGGCAATGCCCCGCAAAAAGCCCTTTTAAGGGCTGGTAAAAGAGCTGGTTACTTTGTAATTTAGAATAGGGTAGGGCATTTTTTTATTTTGGGGGGCTTTATTATTTTATTAGGGGGCTTAGATTAGGTGTAATTAGTTTAAACTTCTTGTAATTCTTTTTTATTTTCTGTAATTTAGTGTTTTTTTTTTTTGTATTATAGTTTAGTTTATTTAATTGTATTTAATGTTAGGTAATTGTAGTTAATTTATTTAATTAATTTAATGATAGTGTAGTGTTAGGTTTAATTGTAACTTAGTATTTTAGCTAGGTAGTTATGAAATAGTTAATAACTATTTAATAACTATTGTACCTAGTTAAAATAAATACAAAGTTGCCTGTAAAATAAAAATAAATTCTAAAATAGCTACAATATAATTATTAGTTATATTGTAGCTATCTTAGGGTTTATTTTACGGGTAAGTATTTAGTTTTAAATAGGATTAATTTAGTTAATACGAGTAATATTATTTAGATTTAATAAAATAATATTTAAGTTAGGGGGGGTTAGGGTTAGTGTTAGACTTAGGTTTAGGGGTTAATAATTTTAATATAGGTGGCGGCGGTATAGGGGGGCAGGATAGGGGTTAATAATTTTAATATAGGTGGCGGAGGTATAGGGGGCCGGATAGGGGTTAATAACGTTAATATAGGTGGTGGCGAGGTCCGGGAGCGGCGGTTTAGGGGTTAAACAATTTATTTAGTTGCGGCAGGGTCCGGGATCCGCAGGATAGGGGTTATTAGGTATAATGTAGATGGCGGTGGGGTCCGGGAGCGGCGGTTTAGGGGTTAATACATTTATTATAGTTGCGGCTGTCAGGGTAAAGGTAAATGACATATATATATATATATATATATATATATATATATATATATATACTAATATACGTAAATGAAATAATATAAAAAGGATGTGTGTATATATATGAAGCCATCTATTTTATCAGATGTGCTGTAGAATAGAAATTCTGATGTCAGGATTTAATTCAAAACCCCCTACAAGATGAGAGCTGGGTGAATACACATTCATCAGGATTGGAAATCAGCATAGCCTTTTTAAGCACGACCCCTGCGGTGTGAGCACACAGACATTTTCCAAAAGGAACTGACTCAGTGACCATGCTCATTTGATTATATGCAGAGTTTTATGACTCTATGTCATTTGGCCTGCCCAATTTAATACAATCACTTAGAGGAATGTTGGGAAAGTAATTTTAACAGAGAACAGGATACAGGCCCATATATGAATTTCCTCCAAGGGAAATGCCGATCCGTCTGAAGAAATGTGAGAGATACAAACATTCTTCAAAGGAGCTGAAAATTGACAGCTGCCTGTTAAGTGTGTGGCTGATAACATCAGAATACACGTGACACAGACATTGTGTCTGGGGTTAGAATAACATAGAGAAGACACATGGCTTACATTATGATTTCAAAGCAACTGTAATTAGATTTCAAATAAAATATACTAAGGAAATAAATTCAGATATACATAGAAATGATATATATGTTTTGAAAGCATGAATATCTTAGCCTCTGTGTGTTTAAGAACATGAATAGATGTTTATGGACCTGAAGAGAAGTGATCATTAACATTTATTTTTATTTCAGATCTACATAAACAGGATTTATGTATTCAGGAAGAAACACACAGAAATGTCACATACTATATCTGGGTGAATGCAGAATATCAGGAGTTTTAAATACTACCAATCTGGAGATATAAAAATAAGCTGTTATTTGCAAAGAAATGCCAGAATACTGATAAAATTATAATGCATTTTAAGCTAATAACTAGCAGTATTAAATTACCTTAATATAATAAAATGTTAATAATATAACATATTTGGTATCAGAATAATCAGAAAAAATAACCTAATATTAACCATCTGTAATTGGGGTTATATATATTTAATGCAGAGAGTGTAATCTGATTAAATAACCACTTTATTAAAATAATTAAGTTGTTTAAAAAAAAAGTTCAGAAACGCTGTATTGTATTGCTATGTTGTACTGTATGCTGCCACCCGGTGTTGCCGATAGAGAACTACAGCCAGAAAGATTTTTGGCTGTTGGAAATGGGATATCCAGTTATCCAATAGAGGGACAAGGTTTCGAAGGGCCACCCATATTTCACACCAATGATTAAACTATATAGTGGATGCAGAAGGAAGAAGAGGGGGACTGGCTACAGTTTTTTGAACTGACTGAAACTGTTTTGCGTGGGACACAGTCAAACTACAAAAGCAAAGTGGGCCATATTTCTCCTATTCCATTGCAATTACACTTATTTTATATGAGGTGTGAAATTGGATCCGTTGCGAAAATTGGAAACTGGATTGCTGTTTATTTGGGTGATGTATACAAGTTTTTTATAAGATAAGTTATATGCATAGTCAATTTGTATTTAATAGATTTAAAGAAACAGTGTGTTTTAGTTAGCATTTCACAGCCTATATATATATATATATATATATATATATATATATATTGTTTAAATCTGTATCTGATTTGCTAAGTAAATCGTCTGTGCAAGTTCTGATATTGTAAGTTAATTCTGTATTAAGATAAATTGCAGTTAAATAGCAGAATATATATATATTATCCTATTGTTGAAAGAGCACAGTTTAGAATTGTATTGCTTGGATGTTAAAGGTTTTAGTCCCATTGTATTAAATAAATAAGGCTGAATTGTGAAGGTATATTTTTCTGGGTTTTGTAAGAAGGATAGCATATCTTAAGAATTGGTTTTAACGCATATAAATTTTGTTTCATTTCCTTTTATTGCGAATATACTTCAATATGTTTATGGATATTAACTAAATAAAAGAATTCAGATATTTATATTAATTGTATGGTCTAGTAGATGCATGGTTGATTAGGGTTTCAATTTTTAAGGAAAATTATTTTAAGATTGTGTTTATAACCCTGCCATAAACTTATATATTATTTGGATAGCACTACTAAGATTTTCATAAATATACTGACATAATAATTGGAGGCACCGCTGAGATTTATTAATATTCCATCATATTTGATATAATATATTTGTAAGTAAATAGAAATTATTATAAAAAAAAAAAAATTCATATTTCGATATTAATATTTTGAAGATATAATTTTTTTTGAAAGGTTGAAATATTAATTTTCATATTTTGAGATTGACATTAATATCTTGAAATATTATTAAAGATTAATTTTGAAAAATTAATAAAAATATTAATTTTTCATATTTCAAAATTAATCAAAAATATTGATTTTTCATATTTTCAAAGTTAATCAAAAATATTAATTTTTCATATTTCGGAATATTAATTTTTCATATTTCAAAATTAATAATATATTTTTTTTTAAATATAACATTTTTCCTTCTCTCTTTTTATTGGCAAAAATTGTATTAGCGTTTTAATTTAACTAAGTACTAAACCAATATAATAATGTCTGTAGCCAGAAGTGACTCATTTAATTCTATACATAGCAATGAAATTGGTCCCATAACCATACCTATTACTAAAGGTCAGGTCCTTAAGAAAGATATCTTAAGTTACCTTAAAGGGAAGTTTAATATTGCGGGTGAATTAAATGATTTTATGGATACGCTTGAAACTAGGGCTAAAAATATTACCGTTAATAATAATATGTGGAATGAAGAGAATGAATTCTTCCAGGAATTATTAATGATTAATCAATGCAAAGCTCCCATAAAGCGAGACGAACTAATACTAAAATCCTGGCCCCTTTTAATATGCATAATTGACGAAATGTCGTTTTGTGTCACAGACAAACGATTGCAAATACAGGAGCTAGAAAATAGTATTCGTTCCTCTCGCAGACGCGAAGAGGGTTTAAAAATAGCCAAAAATAAAATGGATGAATTTGCCCAAAACCTAGCCACCTTAGATAAGCACAATATGGACTTAATCGCGCAGATACAAGATTTAAATAAACAGCTTGCGCAAAGCCAGAGAGAATTAAGCGATTTAAAAAGGTCATATCGCCATAATGAAAACCCCTATTTCTCTTGTTAAGTGTATCCAGTCCACGGATCATCCATTACTTATGGAATATATTCTCCTTCCCAACAGGAAGCTGCAAGAGTCCACCCACAGCAAAGCTGCTATATAGCTCCTCCCCTAACTGCCATATTCAGTCATTCTCTTGCAAGCCTCAACATAGATAGGAGGTTGTGAGAGTCTGTGGTGCTTTCTACTTAGTTTATTCTTCAATCAAAAGTTTGTTATTTTTAAATGGCACCGGAGTGTGCTGTTTATCTCAGGCAGTATTTGGAAGAAGAATCTGCCTGCGTTTTTCTATGATCTTAGCAGACGTAACTAAGATCCATTTGCTGTTCTCACACATTCTGAGGAGTGAGGTACTTCAGAGGGGGAATGGCGTGCAGGTTTTCCTGCAGATAAGGTATGTGCAGTAAAATATTTTTCTAGGAATGGAATTGACTAAGAAAATACTGCTGATACCGAAGTAATGTAAGTAAAGCCTTAAATGCAGCGATAGCGACTGGTATCAGGCTTATTAATAGAGATACATACTCTTGTAAAAATGTGTTTTAAAACGTTTGCTGGCATGTTTAATCGTTTTTTAACATATGTTTGGTGATAAAACTTATTGGGGCCTAAGTTTTTTCCACATGGCTGGCTTAAATTTTGCATAGAAACAATTTCCACTGTTATAGTATAAAAGTTACAGTTGGTGCAGTTAAAATTACAAACAGTGACATTCAGCTTCCCTCAGCAGTCCCCTGCATGCTATAGGACATCTCTGAAGGGCTCAAAAGGGCTTCAAAAGTAGGAGCTGTTATGACTGTTTAAAACATATTTTTCGTTTTGTTAATCTGTTTTTTGTATTAAGGGGTTAATCATCCATTTGCAAGTGGGTGCAATGCTCTGCTAACTTGTTACATACACTGTAAAAATTTTGTTAGTTTAACTGCCTTTTTTTCACTGTTATTTCAAATTTTGGCAAAATTTGTTTCTCTTAAAGGCACAGTAACGTTTTATATATTTGCTTGTTAACTTGATTTAAAGTGTTTTCCAAGCTTACTAGTCTCATTATTAGTCTGTTATAACATGTCTGACATAGAGGAAGCTCTGTGTTCATTATGTTTTAAAGCCATGGTGGAACCTCATCTTAGAATGTGTACCAGATGTACTGATTTCATGTTAAACAATAAAGATCATTTTTTGTCTTTAAAAACATTATCACCAGAGGATTCTGTCGTGGGGGTAGTTATGCCGACTAACTCTCCCCACGTGTCAGACCTTTTGACTCCCGCTTTAGGGACTCACGCTCAAATGGCGCCAAGTACATCAAGGGCACCCATAGCGTTTCTTTACCAGGGGATTCTGTTGAGGGGAAAGTTATGCCGACTAACTCTCCCCACGTGTCAGACCCTTCGACTCCCGCTTCAGGGACTCACGCTCAAATGGCGCCAAGTACATCAAGGGCGCCCATAGCGTTTATTTTACAAGACATGGCAAAGGTGGTGAATAATATTCTGGCAGCAGTATTAGTCAGACTACCTGAAATTAAAGGAAAGCAGTTAGCTCTGGGGGTAGATACAGAGCATACAGACGCTTTAAGAACCATGTATGATACTACCTCACAATATGCTTAGTCTGTGGGTGATTTTTTTTTTTGACTCAGGGAAGATGATTTAACCTGATTCTGATATTTCTACATTTAAAATTTATGCTTGAGAACCTCCACTTGTTGCTCAGGGAGGCTTTGGCTGCTCTGAATAAATGTGTACAATCGCAGGGCCAGAGAAATTGTGTAGACTGGATAAATAATATGCAGTGCCGGTGTGTACTGATGTTTTTCCAATACCTAAAGAGGTTTACTAAAAAAAAATTTTTAATAAGGAATGGGATAGACCAGGTGTGCCGTTCTCTTCCCCTCCTATTTTTTAGAAGAATGTTTTCTAATAGTTACCACCACACGGGACTTCTGGCAGACAGTTCCTAAGGTGGAGAGAAGAGTTTCTACTCTAGCTAAGCGTACCACTACCTCTGACGAGGACAGTTGTGCTTTTTAGATCCAATGGATAAAAAATGTTTATTCAACAGGGTTTTATCCTGCAGCCCCTTGCATACATTGCTTCTGTCACTGCTGCTGCGGCGTTCTGGGTTGAGTCTCTTGATGAGGCTTTACAGTTAAGCGACTCCATTGGATGAATATATTTGACAAGCTTATGCTAGCCAATTCCTTTGTTTTCTGATGCCTTGTTCATTTGACTAGACTAACGGCTAAGAATTCTGTTTTTTTACTATACTGGCGCGCAGAGCGCTATGGCTTATATCATGGTCAGCTGTCGTGACTTTAATAAATAAGCTACTTAACTTCCCTTCAAGGGGCAGACCCTATTCGGGCCTGGTTTGAAGGAGATTATTGCTTATATCACTGGAGGAAAAGGTCATGCCCTTCCTCAAGATAGGTCTAAATCAAGGGCAAAAAAAAAAAAAAAAGTCTAATTTTCGTACCTTTTAAAAACTTCAGGGCAGGTGTGGCATCCTCTTCCTCTAAGGCAAAACAAGAGGGAATTTTTGCTCAGTCCAAGGCGGTCTGGAGACAATCGGACCTGGAACAAAGATAAGCAGGCCAAGGAGCCTGCTGCTGCCTCTAAGGCAGCATGAAGGAATGGACCCCTATCCGGTAACGGATCCTATAGGGGGCAGACTTTCATTCTTTGCCCAGGCGTGGGCAAGAGATGCCCAGGATCCCTAGGCATTGGAATTTATATCCCAGAGATATCTTCTGGATTTCAAAGATTCCCCCCCCAAAAAAAGGGGAGATTTCACCTTTCACAATTATCTGCAAACCAGATAAAGAAGGAGGCATTCTTACATTGTGTACGAGATCCATCCAGTTCCAAGAGAGGAACAGGGACAGAGTTTTTACTCAAATCTGTTTGTGGTTCCCAAGGAGAGGGAACCTTCAGACCTATTTTGGATCTAAAGATCTTAAACAAATTCCTCAGAATTCCGTCATTTAAGATGGAAACTATTCGTACCATCTTAACTATGATCCAGGAGAGTCAATAGAGGACTACAATGGATTTGAAGGATGCTTATCCTCACATTGTGATGCATAAAGATCACCATCGTTTTTCAGGTTTGCCTTTCTAGACAGGCATTACCAGTTTGTAGCTCTTTCCTTTGGGATATCTACAGCCCCAAGAATCTTTATGGAGGTTCTGGGGTCGCTTTGGCGGTCCTTAGACCGCGGGGCATAGAAGTGGCCCCTTATTTAGACGACATCCTGATACAGGCGTCAAACATCCAAATTGCCCAGTCTCATACGGACGTAGTACTGGCATTTCTGAGATCACATGGGTGGAAAGTGAACAAGGAAAGAGTTCTCTATCCCCAATGTCAAGGGTTTCCCTCCTAGGGACTCTGATAGATTCTGTAGAAATGAAAATTTACCTGACGGAGTCCAGGTTGTCAAAGTTTCTAAATTTCTGCCGTGTTTTTTTCATCCCATCCGCGCCCTTCGGTGGCTCAGTACATGAATGAAATCGGCTTAATGGTAGCGGCAAGGGACATAGTACCGTTTGCACGTCTACATTTCAGACCGCTGCAACTATGCATGCTCAGTCAGAGGAACGGGGATTACACAGATTTGTCCCCCTGTTAAACCTGGACCAAGAGACCAGAGATTCTCTTCTCTGGTGACTATGTCGGGTCCATCTGTCCAAGGGTATGACCTTCCGCAGGTCAGATGGGACAATTGTTACAATAGATGCCAGCCTTTTAGGTTGGGATGCAGTCTGGAACTCCCTGAAGGCTCAGGGATAGTGGACTTAGGAGGAGACCCTCCTTCTAATAAATATTCTGGAACTGGGAGTGATATTCCATGCTCTTCAGACTTGGCCTCAGTTAGCAACTCTGAGGTACATCATACTCAGTCGGACAATATACACGACTGTGGCTTACATCAGCCATCAAGGGGGAACAGAAGTTCCCTAGCGATGTTAGAAGTCTTACAATAATTTACTGGACAGAGACTCACTCTTGTCTATCAGCTATCCATATCCCAGGTGTTGAGAACTGGGAGGTGGATTTTCTAAGTCGTCAGACTTTTCTTCCGGGGGAGTGGGATTTCCTCCGGAGGTCAAGACCAAGCAGGAGAGGGCTTTGGTGTTTTTGACAGCGCCTGCGTAGCCACGCAGGACCTGGTATGCAGATCTGGTGGACATGTCATCCTTTCCATCACGGTCTCTGCTTCAGAGACAGGTCCCTCTACCTCAGGGTCCTTTCAACCATCTAAATAGAATCAATCTGAGATGGACTGCCTGGAGACTGAACGCTTGATGTTATCAAAGCATGGCTTCTCCGAGTCAGTCATTGATACCTTAATACAGACATGAAAGCCTGTCTCTAGGAAAATTGAACATAGGTATGGTGTAAATATCTGATTGTTATGAATCCAAGGGTTACTCATGGAGTAAAGTCTGGATTCCCAGGATATTATCTTTTCTCCAAGATGTTTTTGAGAAAAGGGTTGTCAGCTAATTCCTTAAAAGGGGACAGATTTTTACTCTGTCTATTTTTTTGCACAAGCGTCTGGCAGGTATTCTAGACGTTCAGGCATTTGGTCAGGCTTTGGTTAGATCCAAGCCTGTGTTTAAAACTGTTGCTCCGTCATGGAGCTTAAACCTCATTCTTAAGGTTCTTCAAGAAGTTCCGTTTGAACCTTTTTTGTTCCATAGATATCAATCTTTATCTTGGAAAGTTCCTTTTGGGTAGCTAATTCCTCGACTCGTAGAGTCTCCAAGTTATCTGTGTTACAATGTGATTCTCCTTATCTGGTCCTTCGTACGGATAAGGTAGTCCTGCGTACCAACCTGGGTTTTTTCCTAAGGTGGTATCTAACAAGTACATCACTCAAGAGATAGTTGTTCCATGCTTGTATCCTAATCCTTCCTCAAAGAAGGAACGTCTATTACACAATATTGGACGTGGTTTGTGCTTTAAAGTTTTACTTACAAGCTACTACAGTTTTCATCAAACGTTCACCTTGTTTGTTGTCTATGCTGGACAGAGGAGAGGTCAAAAGACTTCAGCAGCCTCTCTGTCTTTTTGGTTAAAAAGCATAATTCATTTAGCTTATGAGACTGCTGGACAGCAGCCTCCTGAAGGGATTACAGCTCATTCTACTAGAGCTGTGGTTTTCACTTGGGCCTTTTTTAAATGTGGCTTCTGTTGAACAGATTTACAAGACGGAGTCTTGGTCTGCGCTTCATACTTTTCAAATTTAACAAATTTGATACCTTGCTTCTTCGGAGGCTATTTTTGGGAGAAAGGTTTTTTTACAGGCAGTGGTAACTTCCGTTTAAGTACCTGCCTTGTCCCTCCCATCATCCGTGTACTTTAGCTTTTGTATTGGTATTCCATAAGTAATGGATGATCCGTGGACTGGATACACTTAACAAGAGAAAACATAATTTATGCTTACCTGATAAATTTATTTCTCTTGTAGTGTATCCAGTCCACGGCCCGCCCTGTCACTTTAAGGCAGGTAATTTTTTCATTTGAACTACAGTCACCACTGCACCCTATGGTTTTTCCTTTCTCTGCATGTTTTCGGTCGAATGACTGAATATGGCAGTTAGGGGAGGAGCTATATAGCAGCTTTGCTGTGGGTGGACTCTTGCAGCTTCCTGTTGGGAAGGAGAATATATTCCATAAGTAATGGATGATCCGTGGACTGGATACACTACAAGAGAAATAAATTTATCAGGTAAGCATAAATTATGTTATTAACAGTGAGAATAATGCAGATAATGCTAACTCCTTTAGCGAACGCGTCAGGGACGAGGTACGAAAATATATAGAACAACATAGACAAATGACCCCTAACGGGTCAGAAATAGATTTCCCAAATAGACAATCCCCTCAGGATGTAAATCCAGAGGACAGCTGTAGCGCAGCTGATGCGGGGGAGGGAAACTCTAACAGAGAATCCCAAAATAAGTCTGATAAAGTCTATGATTCCCATAAAATAATCACCTTCGTACAACGCACAGTACCTATATTCTCCAATAAGGGAACAACATCTGTAATTGATCATTTACAGGCTTTTGAAAATGCGTTAGCTATAATGAATGTTACAAGTGAGAAATTGAAAATTGAATTTCTACCTTGGGTATTTGACAGTAAGCATCACAAATTATTTGCCTCACTAAAGGATATGAATATTCATTCCTGGAATGGGGTAAAACAACAATGCAGAAAAGAATTCGGGCAATATCGCACTAAAACTGCCGCGAAGATAGCGGTATATGGTTTAAAGTGTTGTGCGAATCAGAGTCCAATCGAATTCCTTTCTGTATTGAAAAATGCGTACAGTATGGCTGAAGATAATCCCAGATTTGATGGCTCAGAATTTGTAAATCTATTTTTTGAAGCATTGCCTACACCCATCAAAATCAACTTAGCTAGAGATTTTGATGAGGACTGCTCATTGGAATGGCTGATCAAAGAGAGTACGAAGTTATACTCTATTCAGCAGTCCAGTAAGCAGGGGGTTAAAAAGGAATCAAAACCCAAAATTGTAGCAGAAACTAGGGTGTCACCTAAACCCCTCAATTTGGAGTCTAAAAACAAAACTTATGCAGAGGTGGCCAGTCAAAACAGGCCATCTCCACAGAAGTTTAATTCCGCCCCTCCCCCTACACAGGTTGAGGCGCAGGGAGACTATAACCAAAGTGGGGGACATAATCAGGTGAATAATTACTCACAAAGAGAATACCCACCAAATAATTGGTATCCGCGCAAGGGTAGATACAATAGACGGCGAAGATATTCTCAGGGTAACCAGACACCCCAGGTATATAATGCTCCCCAAAATACTAATGCTGAACAAGCTGAACCCCAGGGGCAACCACGCCAGAATAGAAATAGTGGCCCTGATTCTGAGGGAACCCAATGGTCCAGGAATCAGTACAATGGGGCACCAGGAGATAGGCCCAGGGGTAGAGGTAACTTGTACAATCAGGTAGATATGCTGTTTACCCAGTTAAATCGGTTGAGCGAACAAATCGCTAATATGAGTAAAAAATCTACGGCTCAGCAACCGAACAATACTTTTTTAGGGGTACAGCCAGTGGTCAGCAGTGGACCACAGGCACAGTCATAAATACTGCAGTATCACCTGAAGGGGAGGGGAGAGATATGCAAAATGTAGTAATAAATACCAATGATACTAATCATGTTCTCTCCCCACAGACCGAAAACGGACAATTTAACTGTGGTGACAAGCAACCTTATCCGGGAAAAGTTAACAAATCTCTTCCCTTGCAGCTCTCTCCTAACCTTATCTCCACAGATGCAGTACAAAAGAATCCAGCCGACCCTGTCATAGAGGAAACAGGTAGGTATGAAGGTTCCTCTGCATCGAATGACACGGCGAATTCAGGTAAAACATGGCGAAGCCCACAAATGTATGCTAACGCCAACTTTATGTGTGAAATGGTAGAAACTGCAGGAAGATATTATGTACTAGTTGAGCTGCAAGATTCAGTCTCTAACCCTATCAGGGGATTAATTGACACTGGGTCACAGGCAACTATCTTATCCCACAGGTACTACACACAGCTAAATAAGCTAACACCCCACAAACCTAAAATAAAAGAATTTGACGGTTCTCTAATAGGTGTTGGGGGTGACTCCCTAAAAGTCTACGGTACTGCCTGGTTAAAATTTAAATTGGGGAACAGGGTCATAAGACACCCTGTTATTATAGTGGATCTGCCAACTGATCGTTTAATTATTGGTAGTGATCTCCTGAAGCGATTAAGCACCATAATTGATTGCATAAATAATGTAATTTGGTCACAAGTTAAAAGGCCTATCAATTATGAAAAATCTGGTATATCTCGCGCCCGACATAGCTGTCACGTGGTAGAAGAGAAACCAGATGCTGTGGAGATTCATTTCAGGAATAACTCTGTACCTGAAATCACTATTCTACAAATAGATGATCAGACTCCTTTTAGTGGCTCTGATGGTAATACTTTTAAAATTTCGCCTGGAAAGATAGCGAATATTTCCCTAGATGGCGATGTATTAACCATATCACTCCACAAGGGGGATCATAAAATCCCTAAGGGGGGAGGCCACACTCAATACCTCACAGGGATTGAGAGAGTTAAAGAGGATCTATTTATCCCTATACAAGTACATGACCTTGGTAAAACCAAGTATGCTAAAATAAACTTAAAACAGGAAGCTAGCTATATAAGCGAAGGTTTATTAACGCAAATAGCTGAACCTAAAGTGATTAAATATCTTTCTCCCCAAGACCCCTGTGTCCACAACCTGGATAACAGGTCTGAAAGCTATAACATCACAGCTAAGTGCTTATTATCTATCTCTATTGGCAATAAGTCAGTGAAGCACCTGTTTTTAGTTTTAAATACTCCCCATAATCAAATATACATTGGCAATGATATCTTACATAGATATGCCATACAAATAGATTTGATTAATTCTTGCCTCTGGAGCAGGTTAAAGGGGGACCCTGAAGTATTTCAGGATGAAAATGCAGCCCTGAAATCAAACCAGCAATTGCCATATGCTGTGAATATGCAGGTATCTAGCGATGTTATAATTCCTGTTGGGGCTGATAAGTTTCTTTTACCCTTACAGGTAAAGAGAGGTCAGAAATTAAAAACTTCTGAAACACTGATTTGCCTCTCCCATAGAATACAAAATCTGGGTGTCACAGTGACTTACACTCCTATGGTGAATATTGGAACTGTTCCAATACATATTGTTGTGCATAACATGACCCCACAGGATATAACATTATCCAAGGGAACTACCATAGGATATGCACTGGAATCAAGTTATTACACTTTTGGATTCCAGAATAATGTAATTGGGCTAATACCTGAAGGATACTTAACTGAAGAACAATTAATAGAACAATCCTTTGCATCTATGCCAGAGGGTCTATTTAATGTTCAGTCTATTTATCCCTTCAGCTCAGAGGAAGGCATCTGTAAAATTGAAGAAGCCTCTCTAGTGTTTGATCAGCCAATCAAACAGCAAGATTACCCCAATACCCAGAGTCATGGGAGCAATGTAAACTATAACCAAGGGGACCTCACCTCTAGGTTGGAGGAAGCCTATGAAATAGGACAGCCTGAAATATTTCCAGGATTTCAGCAAATAGTCGAAGAGCAAATATCCTTAGCTAATGGCTGTTCCAGCGATGACGAACGCCAACAGCTGCGAGAACTCCTAATGGAATACAAGGATATTTTCGCTAAGGATTCTTATGACTGTGGTACTACAGACTTGCACATTGCAAGAATACAAACAGATCCTAATGCGCCACCTGTATTTGTCAAACAATACAGACTTCCCTTAGCCTCATATGATTCTCTTGCAGAGATCATAAGGAATTTGGAAGAAAGAGGTATTATCAGACAGGTGCACAGCTCTTATAATAATCCTATTCTAGGTGTCCTTAAGCCCAATGGACAATGGCGTTTGTGTGCTGACTTAAGACAGCTAAACAAATGAGTATACATGTCTGGCTGGCCTGTACCATACATTGACCAGTGCCTAGCACAAATGCAAGGATCCAAAATATTCACTGCCATTGATTGTGCACAGGGATATTGGACCATAAAGGTACATGAAGAGGACCAATATAAGCTAGCATTCTCCTTCCAAAAGGTTCAGTATGCATTCCAGAGACTTCCATTTGGATACATAAATTCTGGACATGAATTTGCTGTATTCATGCATAAGGCTATGCCTGACGCACTGGAAAGGGGGACCTTATCTTATGTTGATGATGTTTTAATCAAAAGCACAGACTTTGAAAAACACATCGCAGAGCTTAAACACGTCCTCAGCCAACTTAAAAGGGCAGGTGTCAAATTATCCCTACAAAAAGCTCAATGGTGCCGCACTCGTGTAAATTTCTTGGGACATGAAGTTACCTCTGACGGATTAAATCCCCAGAAAAAAAGGTGGAAGCAATAGTGAATTCTAAAAACCCAACTAACTTAAAGGAATTGAGATCATTCCTGGGTATGACAAATTATTCTCGCAAATTCATTGATAATTATGCGGAATTAGCTAAACCACTACTACTTCTTCTAAAGAAAGAGGTGAAATGGCACTGGAGTGAGTCTCAAGAGACAGCCATCAGAGAGCTGAAGAGAAAACTCACTCAAGCACCTTGCTTAGCGTACCCTGAAGGTGGCAAACCTTTCTACTTAGAAACAGGGTACACAGATGTAAGCATGAGTGCTGTTTTATACCAAAAGCATGATAATTTGAACAAAGCCATTGCTTATGCAAGCAAAAATCTATCCCCAGTAGAAATAAAGTTTAACGATTGCGAAAAAGCCCTCTTATCTACCGTATGGGCTCTACAAAATTTCCGCAGCTATATACAGGGCGAGAAAATTATTGTAGAAACGGCCCACCAGCCTTTGCTATATTTGCAAAGTGAGAGAATAAGAGATGGGAATTTGTCTAATAGCCGCATAACAGCGTGGACTCTTTCCTTGCAAGGCTGGCCATTAGAAATTCGCTACAAGCAGAATAAAAAGAATCCAGTCGCACAAGGGCTTGCTGAGCTCCACGACTGTACTGCTAGAGATCCTGGGGAAGAATTATCAGAAGATGATTTTCTGGAAGAACAATTGCTTTCTCCATATAAAATGTACAATGAGGAAAATTGTCAAACATTACCTTGGGTATATGTTGATGGTTGTTCTTACCATGCCACTATTGGTAATGAGCGGAGATTAGTCGCTGGCATTGGTATAACTGGGACAAATGGATTCTCAAATATATCTGTAGGTTTCAACATTGGACCAAGATCCAGTCAAGTTGCTGAACTAACTGCTGTTTTCAAAACCATTGAAATGGCTATTGAACATGGTATTCATGAATTTGTGATCATAACTGACTCAAATTATGTGCGTGACAGTTTTGTTGAATACCTGCCAACTTGGAAAAGAAATGGCATGCAGAAAAGCAATAACAAACCAGTCAAGCATGGCAAGTTGTTCAGCGAGATTGATAATCTGGTGGTATCCAACGATTTAACCATACACTGGAAAAAGACCAAGGGTCATTCCAGAGTTCTAGGTCCTGATAAGGAAGGCAATGACCTTGCGGACTCATTAGCCAAACAAGGAGCCATAACTGGAGAACTCCTTAATATTAACCATTTAATGGGTGCAATTCAGGTAGAAATCATTACCAGAAACCAGGCAAAACAACAGAGTGAGCCTAACTTGGTACAATGGAGTCAGGATTCTCCTAGTGAGGATCTGATCACTAGTCAAAAAGAAGACCCCATTGTAGGCATCTTCTATAAACACATAGAAGATCCTGAAAGCAACCCCATCTCAAAAGATGATTGTATTGGCAAAGAAGATCTGAGAATCTTAATAAAATCTAAATCACAATTCAAATTACAGGATGGTTTGTTAATTAGAACCTCCAAAACTGGCATCCAGCAGTGGGTAGTACCCACCAAGTTCCGAGGTCTAATGCTTCAACATGCCCATGATGCTCCCACATCTGGTCATCGTGGTGCCAAACTCACGTATGAAATATTGCGTGATTACGCTTTTTGGCCACACATGTTGAAAGATGTACAAACCTACTGTCAAGGGTGTTTAATCTGCCCACAGTTCCAACCCACTGCACCAACGCATAGAGCGCCATTGCAGAAAAGGGGGATGGTAATGCCATGGTCAGATATACAAATTGATTTTATTGGCCCAGTAACAAGATCATCAAGAGGTAACAAATACATGTTAACCGTGACATGCCTGTTCACTAAATGGGTAGAGTGCATTAGTGCACCTAACAATAGTGCTGAAACATGTGCGGCGTTGCTCATCAACCATGTGTTTTCCAGATTTGGTCTACCCCAAAGAATCGAGTCAGATCGGGGGACCCACTTCACTAGCGAAGTGATGACCAAAATGTGGAAAATACTAGGGGTTAAAAGAAAGCTCCATATTGCTTATAGAGCTGCCTCAAGTGGTGGTGTAGAGCGTTACAACCAGTCCATTGTTAAAATCCTCAAAAAGTTTGTGAGTGAAACAGGTAAAGACTGGGATGTAAAACTACCTCTAGTTTTAATGGCATTAAGAGTAACTCCAAGTAGTGCTACCAAGATGTCACCTTTTGAGCTGATGACTGGTAGAAGAATGGTTCTACCTCAGCATCTACTGTACCGTACATCAGACCAAAATTTGATAAACGCTGCCAATACACATCAATATGTGGAGAACTTAAGAAAACACCTGCAACATGCCTTTGCATTTGCTCAAAGGAATTTAGAAAGAGCCGCAACTGCCACTAAAACCTATTATGATCTCAAAACATCCAAAAAGGAATATGAAATAAATGATAAAGTTTATCTTTATAACTTTGGAAGAGATCAGGTTAGGGAGAAGAAATTTCTTCCCTCATGGAAAGGTCCTTTCGTCATTACTGACAAAATATCTCCAGTGGCCTATAAAATACGGATCCCCAAAAATGAAAGTTTCATAGATAAATGGGTCCATATCAATCAATTGCGAGCGTGTCATCCCAGATCCCAACTACAAGTCATAGAGGGAGAATGAAGTGTCATATCCCCAAATGAACTAAAGACATACTGTAGTTTAAAGATGCCTAACTGATAAACATGAAGGTTCAAAATTGACAGACTATCTACATAGAAGACTGTCCATGATGTGTACGGTCAACATCCTCACCGAGTACCACTGACTTTGATCCAATTTAAAAACATGTGTCCTACATATATTTGAATTTGAAAGGGGGAATTATGTCAGGGTAAAGGTAAATGACATAATATATATATATATATATATATATATATATATATACTAATATATATACTAATATATATACGTAAATGAAATAATATAAAAAGGATGTGTGTATATATATGAAGCCATCTATTTTATCAGATGTGCTGTAGAATAGAAATTCTGATGTCAGGATTTAATTCAAAACCCCCTACAAGATGAGAGCTGGGTGAATACACATTCATCAGGATTGGAAATCAGCATAGCCTTTTGAAGCACGACCCCTGCGGTGTGAGCACACAGACATTTTCCAAAAGGAACTGACTCAGTGACCATGCTCATTTGATTATATGCAGAGTTTTATGACTCTATGTCATTTGGCCTGCCCAATTTAATACAATCACTTAGAGGAATGTTGGGGAAGTAATTTTAACAGAGAACAGGATACAGGCCCATATATGAAATTCCTCCAAGGGAAATGCCGATCCGTCTGAAGAAATGTGAGAGATACAAACATTCTTCAAAGGATCTGAAAATTGACAGCTGCCTGTTAAGTGTGTGGCTGATAACATCAGAATACATGTGACACAGACATTGTGTCTGGGGTTAAAATAACATAGAGAAGACACATGGCTTACATTATGATTTCAAAGCAACTGTAATTAGATTTCAAATAAAATATACTAAGGAAATAAATTCAGATATACATAGAAATGATATATATGTTTTGAAAGCATGAATATCTTAGCCTCTGTGTGTTTAAGAACATGAATAGATGTTTATGGACCTGAAGAGAAGTGATCATTAACATTTATTTTTATTTCAGATCTACATAAACAGGATTTATGTATTCAGGAAGAAACACACAGAAATGTCACATACTATATCTGGGTAAATGCAGAATATCTGGAGTTTTAAATACTACCAATCTGGAGATATAAAAATAAGCTGTTATTTGCAAAGAAATGCCAGAATACTGATAAAATTATAATGCATTTTAAGCTAATAACTAGCAGTATTAAATTACCTTAATATAATAAAATGTTAATAATATAACATATTTGGTATCAGAATAATCAGAAAAAATAACCTAATATTAACCATCTGTAATTGGGGTTATATATATTTAATGCAGAGAGTGTAATCTGATTAAATAACCACTTTATTAAAATAATTAAGTTGTTTAAAAAAAAAGTTCAGAAACGCTGTATTGTATTGCTATGTTGTACTGTATGCTGCCACCCGGTGTTGCCATGAGAGAACTACAGCCAGAAAGATTTTTGGCTGTTGGAAATGGGATATCCAGTTATCCAATAGAGGGACAAGGTTTCGAAGGGCCACCCATATTTCACACCAATGATTAAACTATATAGTGGAAGCAGAAGGAAGAAGAGGGGGACTGGCTACAGTTTTTTGAACTGACTGAAACTGTTTTGCGTGGGACACAGTCAAACTACAAAAACAAAGTGGGCCATATTTCTCCTATTCCATTGCAATTACACTTATTTTATATGAGGTGTGAAATTGGATCCGTTGCGAAAATTGGAAACTGGATTGCTGTTTATTTGGGTGATGT
Organism: Bombina bombina; assembly: GCF_027579735.1. Classification (NCBI taxonomy): domain Eukaryota; kingdom Metazoa; phylum Chordata; class Amphibia; order Anura; family Bombinatoridae; genus Bombina; species Bombina bombina. The sequence goes on from NC_069509.1 coordinate 77,116,847, forward strand.
ATACAAGTTTTTTATAAGATAAGTTATATGCATAGTCAATTTGTATTTAATAGATTTAAAGAAACAGTGTGTTTTAGTTAGCATTTCACAGCCTATATATATATATATATATATATATTGTTTAAATCTGTATCTGATTTGCTAAGTAAATCGTCTGTGCAAGTTCTGATATTGTAAGTTAATTCTGTATTAAGATAAATTGCAGTTAAATAGCAGAATATATATATATTATCCTATTGTTGAAAGAGCACAGTTTAGAATTGTATTGCTTGGATGTTAAAGGTTTTAGTCCCATTGTATTAAATAAATAAGGCTGAATTGTGAAGGTATATTTTTCTGGGTTTTGTAAGAAGGATAGCATATCTTAAGAGTTGGTTTTAACGCATATAAATTTTGTTTCATTTCCTTTTATTGTGAATATACTTCAATATGTTTATGGATATTAACTAAATAAAAGAATTCAGATATTTATATTAATTGTATGGTCTAGTAGATGCATGGTTGATTAGGGTTTCAATTTTTAAGGAAAATTATTTTAAGATTGTGTTTATAACCCTGCCATAAACTTATATATTATTTGGATAGCACTACTAAGATTTTCATAAATATACTGACACGGCGGGGTCCAGGAGCTGCGTTTTAGGGTAATAACTTTATTTAGGTGCGGGGGGCTCCGGGAGTTTAGGGGGTAAAACAGTGTAGTTTAGTGTGAGTGCTTAGTGACAGGCTATCAAGAAAGCTGCGAAAAAGCCGATGAGCAGCAAGATCGATGACTGTCAGTTAACAACAGTCCGCTGCTCATCGCTCCGTACTTGGTGCGCGGCTTCTTGACAGCTTTTTTTATAACTTTGGCGAACGTATTCAGATCTGCGGCGGCGATGGTATGCGAGCTTAGGCGAGCGTACTTGGCCGGCGAATGCAGGTAAGTAGACGCCTTCACAACTAGAGGTCAAAGGCTTAAATACCTCCCCCACTTCCTTCATCCCCCAGTCATTCTTTGCCTTTCGTCACAGGAGGACGGCAGAGGAGTGCCAGATTTTCGGAGTAGTATCTTATGGAGGGTAGTACTCTTCGCAGTGGGACTGGAGTTTTAAGTAGTCCTGTGAGCCTTTCAGTGAGGGCCTGGGCAAATGTTAGAGTCCAGAGATGCAGGGAGAGTCTTTCTGCGAAACCATCCTGACTCATATTAACAGCTCCATAAGCAATCAGTGTTGACGAGTTTCGCTGCCTGCTTTCTTCACTCAAGTCCATGTCAGGAGCGAGGCTACTAACCTGTCACATTTGAAGGGCTGTGTTCTTGTTCCACGGTGTAGATTCTGGTAAGATTGTTTCATTTTTTTTATTAATAACATAGAATACAGGGTCACAGTGTGGCGCCTTCTTATCTTTACAGAATCTAGGGTTAATATTCCTGGAAGGGGGATTATTGAACAGGGGGGGGTTTATACATAATATTGTTTATTGTGTCATTGCTGCACTATGTGTGAGATGAGGCTCTGGCAATGTGTGGAACTTTCAGGTTACTTGCGGAATCTTGCGCGGCCATTTTTTGGTGCATTTTTCCCTAGTATAGGGGCGGTTCTGCCAGGCATTACATGCTACTGGGTGTGGCTATCTATCTTTCCTGTTGATCTGTGGTGCAGAAGACGTAGCAGCTTCTGTAGTCTGGGTTCTAGGAGGTGGTGAGTGCCCCGGCCATTGGTGGTATAAATGTGCCTTTTTAATAAAGTTAGTCTAACCAAGCGTGCAAGCAATAGAGGACTCTGAAGCATTGGAAGGCTCTACTTCCATAAAGTCTAATTCCTGTGTTTATTGTGAGGAGGTTCTGGTAGGTCAGCCTGCTCAACTATGTTCCACATGTCTTGATAAAGTTACAACATCTAAATGTAAACGGATGTCTAGTACTACTGAGCCGTCCACCTCTGAGGGTTCTTCGTCCCGGGAGGTACGTTCCCTACATTACATCTCCGATTGCACATGCAGTGCCCCAGGGGCTGACCATTACTCCTTCGGGAGAGATTCGTTGGTCGTCAGAATTTGCGGACCAACTGGAATCGGCGGTTTCAAATGTGATCCATGCCTTACCACGTTCTGCTAAGCGCAAGCATAGGGTTTATCATAGCCTCCCGGCCCAGTGTTTTTCCTCGCCGATGGGAGATCCAGAGGCTCTATACGAGGACGAGGCCCACTCTGACTCTTCGGAGGAGCTACCTTCTGGGTCGGAGTCATCTAAGCCAGCAGAAGAGGAGCCCGGTTATAGGTTTAGGATGGATAATTTGCACTTTCTGCTACGGCAGGTGCTTGCTACTCTGTCCGTTCCAGGATTGGATTGGATTATATCCACGGTTACGGGAGGCAAGAGAGCTTTCCTACTGCAGAATAAGAAGGCTAAGCCTAAGGGATCTACTTTTTGTGCGGATAAGGCCCAGCGCCAGCAACCCGCTGCAAAAGCGGACCAGTCCAAGGGATCTTGGAAGCCGGCTCAATCTTGGAACAAGTCTAAGCAGAACAAGAAGCCCACCGAGACTAAATCGGCATGAAGGGGCAGCCCCCGACCAGTCTCTGGATCATGTATGGGGCAGATTATCTCTATTCTCAGACACATGGTTGCAGGACGTTCAGGACCCTTGGGTTCTAGAAGTGGTCTCCCAGGGTTACAGGATAGGATTCAGATCCCATCCACCCGAGGGCAGATTCCTCCTGTCTTCAAGACCAGAGAAGATAGAGGCCTTTCTAGAGGGGGTGTGTGTTATTTTTTTTTCCTTGAGATTCCCAAGACTGTTTTACCTTTCCAACGGTTCCTAAGATTTGCATTTCTGGACCAATACTTCGTTTGTGGCCTTTCATGAAGGCGCCTTACCTGGATGACATCCTAGTTTAGGCGCTGTCATTCAGCCTCGCAGAGGATCATTCAGGGGCTCTTCTGCTCCAATCTCATGGTTGGAAGATCAACTCAGGAAAGAGTTCCCTGGTTCCCAGCAACAGGGTGGAGTTCCTGGGCACGATAATGGACTCTATGTCCATGAAGATATTTCTCACAGCTCAGCGGCACAGGAAGCTTGCGTCCACCTGTCTTGCCCTTCAGTCCTCCTCAAGGCCATCGGTGGCTCAATGTATGGAGGTGATAGGTCTCATGGTGTCAAGCATAAATGTCATCCCATTCACCAGGTTCCATCTCAGACCTCTTCAATTGTGCATGTTGAGACAGTGGAACGGCGATCATTCAGATCTATCACAGCTGATATCCCTGGATGCTCGGACTCAGAACTCCCTCTCTTGGTGGATTTGTCCGGAGCAACTGTCCATGGGGACATCCTTCTTGAGACTGTCCTGGGAGATTGTGACCATGGACGCCAGTCTGTCAGGTTGGGGAGCAGTTTGGGTGCCAGGATGGCACAAGGAAAGTGGTCCAGGGAGGAGTCTCTCCTTACGATCAACATCCTAGAACTACGAGCAATCTACAATGCTCTGAAGGCTTGGCCTTCTCTGGGGTCGGTCAGTTTTATCAGATTCCAGAGCAACACCATTACCTTGGTGGCTTGCATCAACCATCAGGGGGGTACGAGGAGCTCCCTCACGATGAGGGAGGTGTCTCGGATCCTGGAGTGGGCGGAGTCCCACGACTGCTTGCGCTTAGCAATTCACATTCCGGGTGTGGACAACTAGGAAGCAGACTTTCTCAGCAGACAGTCTTTCCATCCGAGGGAATTGTCTCTCCACCCCGAGGTGTTTGCAGAGATTTGTCTCAGATGGGGAATGCCAGAGATATCTCATGGTGTCCAGACTCAATTGCAAGCTACCGCGATACGGGTTGAGCTCCAGGGATCCACAGGCAGAGCTGATAAATGCCTTAGTGGTTCCTTGGGGATTTAGCCTAGCTTAAATTTTTCCACCGTTACCACTTCTACCTTGTGTAGTGGCACGAATCAAACAGGAGCGGCCCTCGGCCATTCTGATTGCTCCTTCGTGGCTGCAGAGGATGTGGTTTGCGGATATGGTGGGGATTTCATCCTCTCCGCCGTGCAGGTTACCCTGTCGCAGGGATCTGCTGTCACAGGGCCCCTCTCAACATCAAAATCTAGATTCTCTGAGGCTGACTGCGTGGAGATTGAATGTCTAGTCTTAGCCAAGAGAGGCTTTTCTGAAGGTGTGATGATACTCTAAATCAGGCAAGGAAGCCAGTTACTCGTCGCATCTACCATAAGGTGTGGAGGACTTACTTGTCTTGGTGTTAGAAGCATGGATATCCTTGGAATAAGGTGATGGTATCAAGGATTCTGCCCCATCTCCAAGATGGTTTGTAGAAGAGTCTTGCCGCTAGTTCCTTAAAGGGACAGATTTCGGGATTATCAGTTTTGTTGCATAGGAGACTCGCTGAGCTCCCTGACATTCAATCTTTTGTTCAGGCTCTGTCTAGAATCAGGCCTGTCTTTAGACAGTCGACTCTGCCTTGGAGCTTAAATTTAGTACCTAAGGTTTTGCAGAGGGTTCCGTTTGAACCTAGGAATTCCATAGAAATTAAGATTCTGTCCTGGAAGGTTCTCTTCCTGTTGGCTATTGCATCGGCACGTAGAGTATCTGCACTAGCTGCCTTGCAATGTGACCCTCCTTATCTGGTGTTTCATGCGGATAAGGCTGTACTTCTCCCTGGGTTGGGTTTTCTCCCCAAGGTGGTGTCTAACCGTAACATCAATCAGGAAATAGTTGTTCCTCCTTTGTGTCCTAACTTTTCCTCTTCAAATGAGAGGTTACTTCATAACCTGGATGTGGTTCACGCCTTGTAGTTCTGTCTTCAAGCTACAAAGGATTCAGGCAGTCTACATCTCTTTTAGTGGTGTATTCTGTGAAGTGCAAGGGGGAAAAGGGCCTCTGCTACTTCTTTGTCTTTTTGGTTGAGGAGCTTGATTCACTTGGCTTATGAGACAGCGGGACATAAGCCTCCTCAGCTACCTGGTCCTCCTTACACACTTTTACAAAGTTTTACAAATTTGACATGTCTGCTTCTGCAGAAGCTGTTTTTGGGAGAGAGGTTATGCAGGCTGTGGTGCCCTCAGATTAGGGTCCACCTTTTACCCTCCCGGTTTCATTCAGTGTCCTCTAGAGCTTGGGTATATGTTCCCAATAGTAATGAATGAAGCCTTGGACTCTCCTACCCTTTAGATGGAAAACATAAATTATGCTTACCTGATAATTTAATTTCCATCGAGGGGAGGAGAGTCCACGGCTCCCGCCCGTATCTCCGTTGGGCGGCCCTAATCATCTTCTGGCATCTTTTTTACCCTGATATTTCTCCTACTGTTCCTGGTTCCCTCGGCAGAATGACTAGGGGATGAGGGAAGTGGGGCAGGTATTTAAGCCTTTGGATGGGGTGTCTTTGCCTCCTCCTGGTGGCCAGGTACTTAATTCCCAATAGTAATGAATGAAGCCGTGGACTCTCCTCCCCTTGATGGAAATGAAATTATCAGGTAAGCATAATTTACGTCATTTAATATTTTTTTAAGTGTATGTATGTATGTAGGTATGTTTTTCATACAATGATTTATAGGAATATAAATAAAATGTCTTAGGACTTATTGATTTTTATGTTGTTCATAATATATATATATTTTGTTATATCTTCGGATATATTGATACATATTCTTTCATGATTCAGATAGAGCATGAAATATTTTTTTTAATCTATTTTTTTATTGATTTTTTCACAGAAATTACAATCAGAAAAAGAAAGATATGATTAGATATATATGTTATCATAAACATTTTACAAGAAATTACCATCATTCCTTAGATTTATAAATCAAAACCATTTGTATTGTATTGGGAGGATTCTTAACCCGTTATTACCCTTTTCCTTCCTCTTTTTTCCTTAGTATTGTGGCAACACAGTTATCATAAACAATAATTATCATTTTGGGCCCTCAAGAAATTCTTACTTTGCTTTCCCTTTTGTTTTAGACCTATTGCAATATTAGATATCTATGTCTTATTAAGAGTGAGGCCTATTATAATAAGAGGGCCAGCAATTAACAATAGCACCAGTACATAATAAAGAAAGAAGAAAAAAAAAAAAAAAAAAAAAGGGAATTTATATATAGATAGACAAGCCTCTTTCCTCAGAACCCCTCTCTAGAGCATGAAATTTTAAGCAACTTTCTAATTTACTCCTATTATCATTTTTTCTTCGTTCTCTTGCTATCTTTATTTGAAAAAGAAGGTATCTAAGTTTTTTTTTTTTGGTTCAGTACACTGGGCAGCACTTTTTTATTGGTGGATAAATGTATCCACCAATCAGCAAGAACAACCCAGGTTGTTCACCAAAAATGGGCCGGCATCTAAACTTACATTCTTGCTTTTCAAATAAAGATAACAAGAGAATGAAGAAAATGTGATAATAGGAGTAAATTAGAAAGTTGCTTAAAATTTCAAGTTCTATCTGAATCACAAAAGGAAAAAACATTGGGTTCAGTGTCCCTTTAAGTATAGTGCTATCCTTATGATTTCTCATAATGAGGAGATTCAGCTATGTCTGACAGCATATCTTTGTATTTTGTAAATACATAGTGATCTTTTTTTTAATTTTTATCTCTAATATGATTTAATTCATAATTATTTTATGTATCTGTGTGCTTCTCAGTGAGGAGATTAGAGCTCTGGCTGCTGCACATTCTATTTGTATTATATAAAATACGTTTTCTTAGTGATGTTTATGTAACTATCATTATAATGATTTCTAGAGCTGACTGTTACTGCTCTCCATTTTCTATGGTGTAGTGGTATTCCACGCGCCTAATCCTTATTTTCCATATTGTCTCAGTGAATATTGGTCACTAATTTGGTTCCAATCATTATTATATAATTTTGTATGTGTACAATTTTTCTATTCTCTCAGACTGTGGAAATACAGCTAATGTCGCTTCAGGACCTGTCTCTCTCTGGTGTAGCTTAGTGGTTAGCACACCTGACAAGGAGGCAGAAGGTTGAGAACATACTTAAAGCCTCTGGTAGCTCAGTATAAAGTCACTGGGATTCAACTTGAGACCATAGTTCAAGACCTGATGGGGGTGACAGTACCCCCCCTTTCAAGGCTGACCTCCTAGCAGCTTTAGCTTTCTTGGAGGTTTTCAAAGCAGATCCTACTCCCAGCTGATGAGTAGCAATTTCCATGAAGTAGCTGTCCAAACTGTGTTGAAACGTAAAAGTGGTGTATACTGTAATGCTTTTATCTAAGGGGGACTTCGTATAACCTGATCAAGGAATAGGGAAGGCATTGTAATCCTTATTGCATGTCTTACCCAGAATCCTTTTCTGCATTTGAAATCAACGTGTTTTGCGATTTCCTGTTAGGATTCACAAATCAGATTCCTGTTCTCAAGGAACATTCTCAATTTCTGAAGTTTTATCTTTGTAGACAAAGTCTTCCAATTTGTATCCCTTCCTTTTGGCCTGGCTACACCTTCCAGGATCTTTTCAAAGGTGCTGGGGGTTCTTTTATCTGTAGGCAGTTCCTCAGGGAATTGCTGTGACCTTGCTCCCATGCTTTGGCATGTGCTTTTTTAGTCCATCTTGGGAGATTGGGACTACGGATGCTAGCTTCTTAGGCGGGGGAGTAGCTTGGAGTCTAAGGAGCTCTGGGACCCTAGTTACCGAAGGAGTCCGCCCCCCCTACATAATTTTCATCCATAAGGCAGGGAGAGTCCACAACTTAATTCCTTACTGTTGGGAAATATAACACCTGGCCACCAGGAGGAGGCAAAGACACCCCAGCCAAAGGCTTAAATATCCCTCCCACTTCCCCTATCCTCCCAGTCCTTCTTTGCCTTACGTCACTATAGGAGGTGGCAGAGAAGTGTCAGAAGATTCAGATAGTCCTGTAATGGTTCCCTTAAAGATAGAACTGGCGTTTTAAGTAATCATATAAACCTCATTTAGAGTCTGAAGATGCAGGGAAAGTTTTTCTGTGAAACCATCCAGACTGTTAGCTAACAACTCCTGAGCAATCAGTGTTGACGAGTTTAACTGCTTGCTTTTAATACTCATACTGCCTCTCAAGTGTGACAGCCTTGTAGCGACACTCTGACAGGGACCTCTGTTCCACTGCATGGATCCTAGAGAGTAAGTCTGCTCTGTTGTTATAGCAGGGACTCCTGTATAGGGTCACAGTGTGACTCCTCTCCTCTATACCTCAATAGGATCAAGGTTTAATATCCCCTTTAGGGAGATTATTGGTAATGGTTATGGGGATTTTTAGTTCTGCATTAGGTTTGGGCTCATAATATTGTGTGCTTTTGGCTTGGGAACAGACAGGTTTCACTTTAATTTTTGAGTGTTGCGCAGCTCATATTAGCTTAACACTCTTTTGCATAGCAGGGGAAGTCCTGTCTTGCGCACCACGTGACCGTGTGTGGCCTCTTTCACTTCCTTGCAATCCTGCTGCAGACAGCACTCCTGATGAGAGTGTTTCACTGATCATTTGTCTGGGTCTAGGAGGTGGTGAGTGCCCCAGCCATTGGGATTGTAAAGGTGCCTGTTTATATTTAAAATGCTTGCTTTTTGTAACTTTTTATTTTTTATTTATTTATTTTGTTTTATATCCCATCTGTGGAATTGCATGCCAAAGCTATGGAGGACTCTGATACTATGTTAGAGGGTTCCACTCCTTCTGTAGTGAATAATAATACCTGTTTATATTGTGAGGAGGCTGTGGTTTGCCCGCCTGCTCATTTTTGTTCATAATAAAGATAATATTGGACAGCCTGTCGAGAGATTTGCTCTCTTGGTGGCTCTATCAATATCACCGGTACCAAGGCACATGCTTCTTGAGACCATCCTGGGAGATTGTGATTATTGACGCAAGTCTATCTGACTGGGGAGCCGTTTGGGTTGCCAGAAAGGCACAGGGTCTGTGGACACAGGAGGAGTCTACGTTGCTGATCAATATCTTGGAACTTCGGGCAATATCCAATGCCCTAAAGGCTTGGCCCCTTCTGGGTTCGTCCCAGTTTATCAGATTCCAATTGGACAATATAACTTTGGTAGCCTACATCAACCATCAGGGGTAACGAGAAGTTCATTAGCGATGAGAGGTTTCTGGAATGGGCGGAGACCCACAACTTGTATGCTGTCAGTGATGCTGTCAGTGATTCACATTCCGGGTGTGAACAACTGGGAAGCAGACTTCCTCAACAGGCAATCAGAGGTATTTGCAGAGATATGCTCCAGATGGGGGATGCCAGAGATAGACCTCATGGCCTCCCGTCTAAATGCCAAACTACCCAGGTAAGGGTAGAGATTGAGGGATCCTCAAGCAGAACTAATAGATGCTCTAGCGGTTCCCTGGAGGTCCATACTCATATCTATTTCCTCCATTATCTCTTCTCCCCCGTGTGGTGGCTCTGATCAAGCAGGAGCAAGCACCAGGGATTCGAATTGCTCCATCCTGGCCGCGGATCTGGTGGTGATGTCCTCATCTCCTCCATGGAGGTTACCCTGTCTCAGGGACCTGCTACTAAAGGGTCCCTTCCTACATGAAGATCTAGATTCTCTGAGGCTTACTGTGTGAAGATTGAATGCTTAGTCTTAGCCAAGAGAGGTTTCTCTGAGAATGTTATTGACACTTTGATTCAAGCTCGTAAGCCAGTTACTTGACCCATCTACCATAAGGTGTAGCGGACTTATCTGCACTGGTGTGAAGAGCGTGGTTTTTCTTGGCATAAGGTTAAGGTTGCCAGAATGTTCTTTTCTCCAGGAGGGACTGGAGAAGGCTCTATCTGCTGGTTCCCTGAAGGGACAGATAACAGCCCTGTCAGTGTTGCTGCACAAGAGATTAGCCGAGCTTCCGGATGTGCAGTCCTTTGTTAAGGCCCTGACTAGGATCTGGCCTGTGTTTAGAAGGTTGGCTCCGCCTTGGAGTCTCAACGTTCTTCGTGTGTTGCAGCAGGCTCCATTTGAGTCAATGCATACTGTTATCCTGGAAGGTTCTGTTGGCTATTGCCTCTGCTTGCAAGGTCTCAGAGATTTCTGCCTTGCAGTGTGATCCCCTTACCTTGTTTTTCACACCGATAAGGCGGTTTTACGTGCTTAGTTAGGTTTCCTTCCTAAGGTGGTGTCAGATTGGAACATTAATCAAGAGATTGTTGTTCCTTCCTTGGTGAAGGAATGTTTGCTTCATAATCTAGATGTGGTTTGTGCCTTCAAATTTTACATTCAGGCTAAGGAGTTCAGACAATCTTCATCTATTCAGGTAAACGTAAGGGTCAGAAGGCCACTACATCTTCCTTGTCTTTCTGGTTGAGGAGTGTCATGCGCCTAGCTTACGAGACAGCGGGACAACATTCTCCTGAGAGGATTACGGCTCATTCCACTAGAGCAGTAGCTTCTTCCTGGGCTTTTAAGAATGAGGCCTCTATGGAGCAGATTTGTAAGGCGGCTAACTGGTCCTCCTTACATACTTTTGGGAGAGAGGTTTTGCAGGCTTTGATGCCCTCAGATTAGGGTCCGCCTCCATTTTGTTCCCTCCCATTATTCCTTCAGTGTCTTGAGCTTGGGTATGGTTTTCCCAACAGTATGGAATGAAGTTGTGGACTCTCCCTGCCTTATGGGAAAAAAAAATATGCTTACCAGATAATTTCCTTTCTTTCCTAGCAGGGAGAGTCCACAACCCTGCCCGTAAGATATTTTTGTTTGGGTGCCTCCCTTTTTATAATTTCTTCTGGCACCTTTTATACCCTGATGTTTCTCCTTCTTTTCCTTGTTTCCTCAGCCGAATGACTGGCAGGATAGGGGAGTCTAAGGGATATTTAAGCCTTTGGCTGGGGTGTCTTTGCCTCCTCCTGGTGGTCAGGTGTTTTATTTCCCAACAGTAAGGAATGAAGTCATGGACTCTCCCTGCCAGGAAAGAAAGGAATTTATCTGGTAAGCATAAATTTTGTTTTTCCACAGTTGAGAGCAATCTACTATGCTCTGGTAGGTGGCCTCTTCTGCGTTCTGCCTGGTTTATCATTTTTCTTTCAAAAACTTGATATTTGTTTTTTTCCAACTATTGGGATGGAACAAGGTGTTCCCTAGCTATGAAGGAGGTCTCTCTTGCATCCTTCACTGGGCAGAGTCCCACGCTTGTCTCATTTCGGCTTCTCTCCAGGGTCATAGCCATCATCTCTCTGGTGCAGGCCTCTGTCATCCTAATTGCTCCAGCTTGGCTTTGCAGGTCTTGGTTAGTAAATATGGTAAATATGTCATCCTCCCCTTCTGGGGAGGTTTTCCACTGAGGAAGGACCCTCTGCTTTAGGGTCCTTTTTTTTTTTTCTCCTTCTAATCTAGATTCTCTGAGGCTATCTGCATGGAGATTGAAACCCATAGTCCTGTCTAAAAGAGGCTTTTTATTTTTTAGACCGGGTTCATTGTCTCTTTTAATCTAGTCTTGTTAGCCAGTGACTTGCCGGATGTATCAAAGGGTCTGGCACACCTTTCTTCCTGGTTTGAGTCTCAAGGCTCCCTTGGCACTAGGTGAGAGTTCCTTGTATTCTGTTATTTCTCCAAGAGGGTTAGGGAAAGGGTTTGTCATCCAGTTATCTGAAGGGACAGATCTTTGTCTTTTCTGTTTCTTGAAAAGTTTGCCTATTTTCAGGCATTCAGTCTTTTGTTCAGGACCTAAAAGATTAAGACCTGTGTTCAGACCTGTTGCCCCTCATTGGAGCCTTAATCTAGTTATTTGTGTTCTGTTATTACACTGTCTTGGTCAGGTTTTTTTTTTTTTTTTTGGGGAGTTTTCTTCTGCTAGTAGAGTTTCAGAATTATCCACTTTCCAGTGTAAACAATTTTCATGTCAATAATGCGGTTCTTCGTCCCACATTGGGATTTCTTCACAAGGTGGTATTGGTCTGCAATATAAATCAGGAGATTGTAATTTCTTTCTTTTGCCCTAATGCTTTTTTTTTTGTGCCCTAGAGTTCTATTTCCAAGCCTAGGATTTTAGACCTTCTTCCTTGTTTGCTCAGGTAGGAGCAAGGGTCAAATGGCCTTTGCAACTACTCCTTTCTTTTGGGTCGAGGAGTGTCATTTGTTTGGCCTATGAGGATGCTGTTCTGCAGCTCTCCCAACTTGTGCTTTTCTTATATCTGTACTTTTAAGATTGAAGTTTCCATGGCACAAATCTATAAGGCCACTTGGTCCTATTTGCATATACTTTCAAAAAAAGAGTTTGATTGTTGGTCTCAGCTGAGGATTCTTTTCGGAGAAAGGTGCTTCATGCGGTGGTGCCTTCAGTTTAGGTGCGCCTGCCTTTATTTCTCCCTCCCTGTCCAATCTGTATCCTCTCTGGTTTGGGTATTGGTTTCCCAACAATAATTGAATGAAATCGTGGACTCTCCATGCCATTGGAGAAAAAAAAATTTTATGCTTACCTGATAAATTATTTTCTTTCCTGGCACGGAGAGTCCATGACCCGCCCTTTTATAAGTTTTAAGGTGACATTTATTTTGCTATAATCTCCAGGCACCTTTATACCCCTAGTGTTTCTCTTTCCTTTTCCCTTGGCTGAATGACTGGGGATTATGGGAAGTGGAAGGATATTTAAAGCTTTGTTAGGGTGTCTTTGCCTCCTCCTGGTGGCCAGGAGCTGAATTCCCAACAGTAATTGAATGGAATCGTGGACTCCCCATGCCAGGAAAGAAAATAATTTATCAGGTAAGCATAAATGTAGTTGTGTTTTTTTTTGTTTTGTTTTTTGTGGGGGTACTCACCGGTACCCCCACCTCTGCCAACTCATAACAGGTAAAATGTCGTATTTTGCAGCCCCTCTTGTGAAAACCAATCAGACATTGTAAATAATATTGGCCCTTTTTGCTTTTCTCAAAGTTACTGAGCAGAATAAATCGATCAATAATCAATGAGTACTGGCACCTTTTCTTTTACAAAAAAGCACTGTGTATATGTAATGTATGTATATGTGTATTTACATACATATATACTTTACACATATAAACACATACATACATATGTATACATCTATATAAGTGCATTTGAGCCCTTTACTGTCAAGTAGAGGAAAACCTTTAAAAGCAGTTTATACAACATTCATATTTATTAAAGTGTTTAACTATATATTTACTGTAAATATTTTACGTTCCAATGTTCTGCACATGGCAGAATGTTTTATATATAATTAAATAGATATAGATTTATACCTATTTATAATCCTGTATATATGTACTGTAGGTATAAATCTATATTTGTGCAAAAAAAACTATATTTCTCTTTCATATTCTGCTATGTGCAGAACATTGGATTATGAAATCTGCAATATTATCTTATGTTGCAATTTTAAATAACCGCAATTGTGTTAGAGCAACCTACGGGGGGATCAACGTTTTCAGCTATATTGAAGACTATGGGAAAATGCAATGTTGGGTTTAAGACTTCTCAAAGTATCTTTGTTACCGCAACTTTGTGAACGCGAGAGTGCAAACTTTTTACATTCAACTTGTAATACGAGCACGAATCTCAGAGCACAATTAGAAAAATTTCTAATTTACTCCTATTATCAATTTTTCTTCGTTTTCTCTGTATCTTTATTTGAATGTAAATTTAAGAGCTGGCCCATTTTTGGTTCAGCACCTGGGTAGCGCTTGCTGATTGGTGGCTACATTTAGATAACGATCAGAATGTGCTACCCAGGTACTGAACCAAAAATGTACCGGCTGCTATGCTTACATTCTTGCTTTTTCAAATAAAGATAGCAAGAGAACAAAGAAATTGATAATAGGAGTAAATTAGAAAGGGGGATTATTGAACAGGGGGGGGATTGTACATAATGTTACTGTGTCATTGCTGCGATATGTGCGAGATGAGGCTCTGGCAATGGGTGGACTACAGGTTTCATTCCTGGAGTTACTTTATGTGGCCGATTTGGCGTGTTTTGTTTTTCCCTAGTGCAGGGGCGGACCTGCAAGGCACTCCATGTGACCGGGTGGGGCCTATTCAACTTCCTCTTCTTGACCGGCGGTTGCAGGAGACAAGCGGTCTTTTCTGTGGTCTTAATCAAAGGAAGTGGTGAGTGCCTCGGCCATTGGAAGTATAAAGGTGCCATTTATATATTATATCTAGTCCGTAATAAAGGTGTAACCTACGGGGGACTCCCTCTTTAGCAAAGTCTAATACCTGTGTTTATTGTGATGATGTTCTGATAGAGTTGCCTGCTCAACTCTGTTCCACATGACTTGACAAAATGACTACATCTAGAAAGAATAAGATGTTTCGTACTACTGAGCCATCCACCTCTGAGGGTTCTCCGTCCCGTGAGGTGCATTCCCTACATTTATCTCTGATTACATATGTAGCTCCCCAGGGCATGACTATTCCTCCTAAGGGAGAGGGCCGCTGGCCATCAGATTTTGCGGATCAACTGCAAACGGCAGTGTTGGCAGTGATTAGTGCCTTACCACATTCTAAGCACAAGCATAGGGTAAAACATTGCGGCCCGGCCCAGGGGTCTTCTACCCTGATGGATATGTCGGAAAGATTATCCACTGACGAGGACAACTCCGACTCTTCGGAGGACGTTCCTTCTGGGTCAGAGTCTGTGTCATCTAAACCTCAGACCGCGAAGGAACCAGACTTTAGGTTTAGGATGGAAAATTTGCGCTTTTTACTGAAGCAAGTGCTTGCTACGCTGGAGGTTCCGGAACAGAAACTACTGGAGGAACCTTCGATTCCAAAATTTGATAAAGTATACGAGGACAGGGTGGTGCCCGTGCCTCAAACCTTCCCGGTTCCTGTTAAGATGGCCAACATTAAGAATGAATGGGAGAAATTGGGATCATCATTTCCCCTTCCTCTTCTTTTAAGAAACTGTCTCTAAGGTGGATGGTGCTATTGTCACGCTCGCAAAGAGTATGTTGATTCCTCTCGAGGATAGTTCGTCGTTTAAGGAGCCCATGGATAAAAAAATTAGAAAACATGTTGAGGGGGCGTGTCCTAACAGCGACTGTGGACGGTCGCATCTTCTCAGTGCTCCTACAGATCACCCAATAATCAGCCGGTGGAGGGTACTTTTTACAGTGATATACATAAACAAAAGGATCAGTATTACTGGTACTGTGAGTGGGCAGGCAATAGCTGGACTAATCTCTGTATTTTTGACGCCGGGACACAAGAGTGGACGGTAAAGGCCTGGAGCGGTGGCTCAGGACAGGCAGCGCTACCCCCCTCGGTTTACCGAGGGTAACTGTCAGGACTGGTATTAACAAATATAAATCTCTCACACCTATTTAGCTCTCTGGTGCATAAAGAATCTCCCCAGTACTAGATAACCTGTGGACATCAACTATTAATACGCAACAAACATGGCTGCCGTGATGGAAATTACCTGCCTGACCCGCATTGATAGTTTGATGGAGAAGATGGAGCAACGCTTTATGGATCTATTACAAAGGGCTCCCTGGGACTTTTTAATGCAATCACATATGAAGCACATCAGCTCAAAGCGTGGAGCGAACGAAGAAGTGGTGGCAGTTGTGGAGGTGGGAGTCGCGGTTAAGAGTGCTCCCGCGGCTTCCCCTCCACTGGACAAAAGAGAAATTGAAGCTAGTGCAAAGGCATCGCTCCAGGCTGCATCCCGAAAGAAGTCGACCAAGCAAGTTGACAAGCCGCAAGCGACTGACAGGCTACAGAGGAGCCCTTTTTTCAAAATATCTCTCAGCGCGAATCCACCTATTAAACACAGGAATGGCGCCAGAACCAACAGAGCAGCGGCCCCTAATCGCATCAAGAAGCTCAGCACCTTATTTCAAATAAACTCACGGCTAAACGGCCACGCCACAGAAGCACCCGCTGAGCGGGGAGACAGGGGAGACTTCCGATTTGGGATACATAACGACAACACATCAGCCCTAACAGAATTTGCTCTATCATCTGAGATGCTGGACATATCTCTTTACCCCGGCAGCATTGTCTCTAAAAGACAGTCCATAAAGCAGCACTGTTGGGACAGACTAAAGCCAGCCTGAGGACCTATTGGTATCAATATATATTGTTTTATATCGTTGGTTTTAAAATGTTTTATTCCTGTTTATTGATGTTCAGCATTACTG
This sequence comes from Bombina bombina, assembly GCF_027579735.1. Taxonomy (NCBI): domain Eukaryota; kingdom Metazoa; phylum Chordata; class Amphibia; order Anura; family Bombinatoridae; genus Bombina; species Bombina bombina. Next base: position 77,132,932 of record NC_069509.1, read on the forward strand.
GGACTAGCCAAAGCCAGCCTGAGGACTTTCAAGTATCACTAAATGTTTTATATTGTTGATTTAATAATTGATTTATTCATGTATACCGATGCCTACACTATGATGACTGTACAGGATGTTGCTGTTTTACATTTAATCCTAGCTGGTCAAATATACGCACACTTAGTCACGCTACAAGAAAACCTTAGAACTAAATATAGAATCATGGGAAGGTAGAGGCATAGCGAGTGCGCCAGTATCCCTTATCGCTTCGTTGTGTCTCTTGCGGGGTTTAGTGGGGGGGCCCCAAGGGTGATATAAAAATATACCTGAAAAAAAAAAAGGGGGTTGATGGTGCATGCGCTGCTCCAGAGTAAAGTAAGGAAAAAGGGTGGGTGACGTTGGCGCCCCTCCTGCAGTCTGCGGCCGGGACTGTTGATGGGCGCTTGTTTATCAACCTTTGATACTAACATGAGCCATACCTGAGAAGTAAGCTATATAAACCATATCTTGTAATTTTGCTTTCAGCCCAGGGCGTGATATCTGATATGTCGCTGTAGGTATATGCACGCAGTTACCCAAGCTCAAAAATGTGAAGTATGTATACTGAGAACAGGTTTAATGTAGATGTTCTATTTGTTGTTTCGTTATGAAGTTATATATTTAGCACATAAAAATGGCTATTTACCTTTGTGAGTTATATGTTAATATAATATCCAGTCTTGACCGGAGCATCCATATTAAGTAGAAATAAGCAGTTTCATAGTAACTTTAAATATGGTGCTAGGCGTTTATAAGTAAATTTTCCTTTATGTTTCATGTTTGATAATACCCCTGGAATATATTCAAGTATAAGAACAGGCCCAAGAGTGGCCTCCAATTAAGATAATGGGGAATAGTAAAAGAGCTCTGCTGATACTGCTGTTTAGGCATTAAAAGCAAAACACTGATGTAAAGAGATTAACCTAATATGCTAAAGTCATTACACATGATGTATTTTACAAGTTGTTATATACACAATGTAGTGAATCAACATGATATAACGTTATGTCTTATTATTAATTCAAAAGCTACATGTTCAAGCTATATGTATGTATTTATCTTTTTTAACATCAATAAAGCTCGTTTGAAAACGAAAAAATTAGAAAACATGTTGAGAAAGATGTTTCAGCACACAGGGTTAGTTTTTCAGCCGGCAGCGGCGGTAGCTGCGGTAGCCGGAGCTGTGACATTTTGGTGCGAATCCCTGTCCGAGAGGGAGACTTCCATTGACGAGAAACAGGATAGAATTAAGGCCTTGAGGGTAGCTAATTATTTTATTTGTGACGCCAATATGCAGATTATTCGCCTGAATGCAAAAATATCAGGTTTTTCTGTCCTAGCCTGTAGGGCTCTGTGGCTGAAGTCATGGTTTGCAGACATGACCTCTAAATCTAGGCTTCTATCCTTTCCCTTTCAGGAAAAAATCCTATTTGGTCCAGGACTGGACTCGATCATATACACAGTCACAGGAGGCAAGGGCGCCTTCCTGTCACAGTATACGAAGGCTAAACCTAAGGGATCTACTTTTCGTCCCATTCGTTTGGACAAGACCCAATGCCAGCAGCCCGCAGCAAAAGCGGAGCAGTCCAAGGGAACTTGGAAGCCAGCTCAGTCTTGGAATAAGTCCAAGCAGAACAAGAAGCCCACCGAGACAAAATTGTCATGAAGGGGCGGCCCCGACCGGTCAACAGACTTAGTAGGGGGCAGATTATCTCTTCTCAGAAGTCTGGTTGCAGGATGTTCAGGACCCTTGGGTTCTGGAGGTCATCACCTAGGGTTACAGGATAGGGTTCAGATCTCTTCCGCCCAGGTGCAGATTCCTCCTGTCAAACTTGTCTTCAAGACTAGAGAAGAGAGATGCCTTTCTAGAATGTATGAGGGATCTCTCTTCTCTTGGAGTTATTGTACCAGTACCTCCAGCAGAAAGAGATCTAGGGTACTATTCAAACCTTTTTGTGGTCCCAAAGAAGGATGACATCCTAGTCCAGGCGCCGTCGTTCAGTTTAGCAGAGGAACACTCGAAGGCTCTTCTTCTCCTCCAATCTCAAGGATGGAAGAAACTCAGAAAAGAGTTCCCTGGTTCCCAGCAGCAGGGTGGAATTCCTGGGCACGATAATAGACTTTATATCCACAAAGATATTTCTCACAGATCAGCGATGCAGGAAGATTGCATCCACCTGTCTTGTCCTTCAGTTCTCCTCAAGACCGTTTGTGGCTCAGTGTATGGAGGTAATTGGGCTCATGGTATCCAGCATCAGTGTCATTCCATTCGCCAGGTTCCACCTTAGACCTGACTGACTCTAAATACCCCTAACGCTGGTTTTGACGGCTAATGCAGAACTCTCAATCTAGGCATTTGTTTCCTATAATCATTTCAAACCAGAAGGTATTCATCTTCAAAGAGATTGTTTAAGAGACAAAGATTTGCTGGTTCGACTGGATCTTACAGATGCTTACCTCACCATTCCCATTCATCAAACTTTCAGGAAATTCCTATGTTTCTTTTGACAAAACTCTTTATGGCAATTTGCTTGTTTACCCTTTGGCTTATCATCTGCTCCCTGGGTATTTACAAAAGTTTGAAAACCAGTAGTTACATGGTTAAGATTAAGAGGGATTCGCCTAATTATCTATCTAGACAATATTTTAATTATGCACCAAAACCCTCAGGTTTTAACCGATCATCTCTCCCTATCCTTCTCCTAGAGAACCTTGGCTTTATTATAAACAAAGAGAAATCCATCCTATCTCCTACTCAAATCTAATTTTTCTAGGTTTCTCCATAGACACAATTTCTTCTTCTCTCAGTCTTCCCAAAGACAAATTGAAGAATATCAAAAAAGAAATTTCTTATCTCCTGAAATTAAATTCTTTTCCTATCAGGAATTTGGCTCAGATTGTTGGGCTATCGTCCTCAATTCAAGCCATTTTTCCTGCCCCCCTTCATTATCGTGCTCTTCAACGTCTAAAAATTTCCAGTTTAAACAAAGGTCTCAGTTATTCTCACAAAATATCCTTATCTTCAGAAGCGAAGGAGGAACTCCTCTGGTGGTTATCCAACATAGATGCCTGGAATGGCAAAGCGATTTTTGGAAATTCACGAGATCTGATTATAGAATCAGATGCCAGCAAGACTGGTTGGGGAGCCCGCTGTGGAAATTTCATAACCAGAGGGAAATGGTCCCCTTCAGAACACAATTTTCACATCAATTGTCTAGAACTCATAGCAGGATCCTTTGCTATAAAAAGCTTTATAAAATATTCTTCTCCTATCACCATTCTTCTGAAAATGGACAATATCTCTGCAGTCCGTTACATCAATCGTTTAGGAGGTACCAAATCAAAAAAACTTTCAGATTTAACTTCTTCAATTATTCATCAATGACTCAATTCCAATATTTCTATCCTCGCAGAATACATTCCGGGTTTATCAAATACCGCAGAGATTGGGGCTCTCATTATCTCAGAGATTCAACCGATTGGAAACTCCTCAAAACGTTCTTTCTTCAGATCCAATCCTTGAGAGGCCCGTTTCTTCTGGACCTGTTCGCCTCTCGCTTGAATTTCCAGATAAAACCATTCTTCAGTTGGCGCCCGGATCCAGATGCCTTAGCTATAGATGCTTTTCTTCAATTGTGGCCTCCTCAAGGAGCTTACGCATTTCCTCCCTTTTCCATGATTTCCAGAACTATAACTTACATCCGCAAACACCTCAACTCTATTCTTCTAATAACTCCTCTTTGGCCATCCCAACCTTGGTACCCATCCCTTCTAGAGATGTCTTAGTTACCTCCCCTCCTTCTCCCTCCTCACCCTCTCCTTCTCTTAGATCATCTAGGGAACCCTCATCCTCTAATCTATCAGAACTACCTTCGACTAGTTGCTTGGACAATTTCTGGGGATCTTGGTCTTGCGAAGGCCTTTTGTCTAGAGCTAGTTCTCTCCTCAGAGATTCTTGGGCCCCAGGTACCAGAAAATGTTATGTTTCCGCATGGTCCAGATGGGATAGCTGGTGCATTCAAAGGAATTCGGATCCCTTTTCAGCCCCTTTTACTCAAATTTTAAATTATTTATCTTTTCTTTTTGATCAAGGTTTAGCCTTTCATTCCATCAATATTGCTAAATCCGCTATTTCTGCAGGTCATTTTCCAATTTCTGATATTCCTATCTGACGCCATTTTCAGATTCGAAGACTTTTAAATTTATACCTCTTAACAGATCTCCCATCCCTAAACACCTTGAATTCTGGGACGTTGATCTTATTTTCTTTCTTTTCAATTCTTGGCCTTCTAATAATTTACTTTCTTTAAAACAACTTTCTTTCAAACTCACTACTCTTCTCTGTCTTCTCTCTTGTAAAAGAGTCTCTGACGTCAATGCTATTAATTTCAATTCTAAAAAATGTTCTCCTCAAGGAATTGTATTCAATATTATTCACAGAACTAAAACTAATATTTCTACTATTTTTTACCCTTACTTTTTCGAACATCCTAAATTATGTGTGGTTCTTTGTTTCAAAGAATACGAGTTAAGAACTTCCCTTTTTAGATCTTCTTCTTCTAATCAACTATTATTATCTTTCATTCCACCACACAAACCTGTTTCATCCATAACTATAGCTAGATGGGTTAGATCTACTATGTCTGAAGCTGGCATAGATAATAGATTTTCTTCACATTCTATTAGAGGAGCTTCTGCCTCCAAAGCTTTCTTTAAATCTTGTTCCTTACAAGATATTTTAAATGCAGCCGATTGGTCTTCTGATTCTACTTGACAATTTTATTTTAAACCTATTTCTTCTATTTATCATAGTCTTATTAATTAATTTCTTTTGCTTTAAACTAGCAAAATATGAGTCTCTGGTCTTGTGATAAGATTACGATTATCCTAACTTTAGTGTAGATATAATCTAGATTTTATTAAAGACAAAGAGACGAATATTTTCCCTCCCTTTTATTTCCCACCCATTTTTCAGTAACAATTCAATGTTATTATTATAAAATATATTAATGTTCTAATTTATTTTTCAGCTCCAAACCCTTCCTCTTCAGGAATCTGATTTGGCGCTTCAAATGGATCTTCAAGAATCCTCAAACTCCAATCAAAATTTGTTTCCTGTTTCAATCTTCAAGTTTTGGATTTCAAAGTTTTCAACGTTCTTCAAGTTCCTGCTTCAAAGACTCCTCAATTTTTCAATTCAACATTGGTTTCTTTGTTTCATCTACATTTTCCTTTGTTTGATTAACTTTATGTTTATTTTTCGCATCAATTCAGAAAGAGGACAGTTTGGGTCTTACTGGTCATTATTTGGATATGTTAATGACTCTGATTGGTCTTTTTTGTCACTGTCCACTCAAAATGTTATCTCATTGGTTTCCATTTTTCTGGTAGTTTGTTCTTTGTTTTATTTTTAAATGATATATGATGTTTTAACTGTACTTTTAAATGTTGTCCTGAGCAGTAAATTGAAGGATTAAGCAAAATATTCGTCTCTGTGTCTTTAATAAAATCTAGATTATATCTACACTAAAGTTAGGATAATCATAATTGTACATTAATGATCTGTCAGAATGGGTAGATGAAGAAAAGTACTTTTGAAAGGTTGACATATGTTTGGTCCCCCCCCCCATTTTTCCCAACCAAGAGCACCACTTCAAATCTGGTGAACAAATGTTCCCATCTGTCAGCTGTACTTATGTATTTTTAAAATGTTGTACGCTATATGGTCTTGGTGGAACCATGAGCCGTGGTGCTCAGTCTGAAGGATTTAGGCTTGTTTGTATATATTTCAAAATTAACGGCTAGATTTAGAGTTTTGCGTTAGAAGGGGTGCGTTAGCTACGCATGCTTTTTTCCCCCCGCACCTTTTAAATACCGCTGGTATTTAGAGTTCACAGAATGGCTGCGTTAGGCTCCAAAAAGGGAGTGTAGAGCATAATTTACCGCCACTGCAACTCTCAATACCAGTGGTGCTTATGGACGCGGCCAGCTTCAAAAACGTGCTCGTGCACGATTCCCCCATAGGAAATAATGGGGCAGTTTGAGCTGGAAAAAAACCTAACACCTGCAAAAAAGCAGTGTTCAGCTCCTAACGCAGCCCCATTGTTTCCTATGGGGAAACTCTTCCTAAGTCTGCACCTAACACTCTAACATGTACCCCGAGTCTAAACACCCCTAGCCTTACACTTATTAACCCGTAATCTGCCGCCCCCGCTATCGCTGACCCCTGCATATTATTATTGACCCCTAATCTGCCGCTCCGTACACCGCCACAACCTACATTATCCCTATGTACCCCTAATCTGCTGCCCCTAACACCGCCGACCCCTATATTATATTTATTAACCCCTAATCTGCCGCCCCCAACGTCGCCGCCACCTACCTACAATTATTAACCCCTAATCTGCCGACCGGACCTCACCGCTATTATAATAAAGTTATTAACCCCTAATCCGCCTCACTCCCGCCTCAATAACCCTATAATAAATAGTATTAACCCCTAATCTGCCCTCCCTAACATCGCTGACACCTAACTTCAAGTATTAACCCCTAATCTGCCGACCTCACCGCTACTCTAATAAATTTATTAACCCCTAAAGCTAAGTCTAACCCTAACACTAACACCCCCCTAAGTTAAATATAATTTTTATCTAACGAAATAAATTAACTCTTATTAAATAAATTATTCCTATTTAAAGCTAAATACTTACCTGTAAAATAAACCCTAATATAGCTACAATATAAATAATAATTATATTGTAGCTATTTTAGGATTAATATTTATTTTACAGGTAACTTTGTATTTATTTTAACCAGGTACAATAGCTATTAAATAGTTAATAACTATTTAATAGCTACCTAGTTAAAATAATTACAAAATTACCTGTAAAATAAATCCTAACCTAAGTTACAAATACACCTATCACTACACTATCAATAAATTAATTAAATAAAATACCTACAATTATCTACAATTAAACCTAACACTACACTATCAATAAATTAATTACATAAAATACCTACAAATAAATACAGTTAAATAAACTAACTAAAGTACAAAAAATAAAAAAAGAACTAAGTTACAAAAGATAAAAAAATAATTTACAAACATTATAAAAATATTACAACAATTTTAAACTAATTACACCTACTCTAAGCCCCCTAATAAAATAGCAAAGCCCCCCAAAATAAAAAAATGCCCTACCCTATTCTAAAATAAAAATAGAAAAGCTTTTTTACCTTACCAGCCCTTAAAAGGGCCTTTTGAGGGGCATGCCCCAAAGAAAACAGCTCTTTTGCCTGTAAAAAACCCCCCATACAATACCCCCCCAACATTACAACCCACCACCCACATACCCCTAATCTAACCCAAACCCCGCTTAAATAAACCTAACACTAAGCCCCTGAAGATCATTCTACCTTATCTTCACCATGCCGGCTATCAACGATCCGTCCAGAGGAGTCTCCGAAATCTTCATCCAAGCCCAAGTGGGGGCTGAAGAGGTCCATCATCGGGCTGAAGTCTTGATCCAAGCGGGCGCTGAAGAGGTCCATCATCGGGCTGAAGTCTTGATCCAAGCGGGCGCTGAAGAGGTCCATCATCGGGCTGAAGTCTTGATCCAAGCGGGCGCAGAAGAGGTCCATCATCGGGCTGAAGTCTTGATCCAAGCGGGCGCTGAAGAGGTCCATCATCGGGCTGAAGTCTTCTATCAAGCGGCATCTTCAATCTTCTTTCTTCCGGATCCATCTTCATCCCGCCGACGCGGAACATCCATCCTGGCCAACGACTTCCCGACGAATGACGGTTCCTTTAAGGGACGTCATCCAAGATGGCGTCCCTCGAATTCCGATTGGCTGATAGGATTCTATCAGCCAATCGGAATTAAGGTAGGAAAATTCTGATTGGCTGATGGAATCAGCCAATCAGATTCAAGTGCAATCCGATTGGCTGATCCAATCAGCCAATCGGATTGAACTTGAATCTGATTGGCGTGGTGAAGATAAGGTAGGATGATCTTCAGGGGCTTAGTGTTAGGTTTATTTAAGGGGGGTTTGGGTTAGATTAGGGGTATGTGGGTGGTGGGTTGTAATGTTGGGGGGAGTATTGTATGTTTTTTTTTTACAGGCAAAAGAGCTGTTAAAATTGTTGTAATATTTTTATAATGTTTGTAAATTATTTTTTTATTTTTTGTAACTTAGTTCTTTTTTTATTTTTTGTACTTTAGTTAGTTTATTTAACTGTATTTTTTGTAGGTATTTTATGTAATTAATGTATTGATAGTGTAGTGTTAGGTTTAATAGTAGATAATTGTAGGTATTTTATTTAATTAATTTATTGATAGTGTAGTGTTAGGTTTAATTGTAACTTAGGTTAGGATTTATTTTACAGGTAATTTTGTAATTATTTTAACTAGGTAGCTATTAAATAGTTATTAACTATTTAATAGCTATTGTACCTGGTTAAAATAAATACAAAGTTGCCTGTAAAATAAATATTAATCCTAAAATAGCTACAATATAATTATAATTTATATTGTAGCTATATTAGGGTTTATTTTACAGGTAAGTATTTAGCTTTAAACTGACCCACAGTCAAAGCACACAAACACATCCTCAAACAAACCCTTCCCTCTATAACAGCCTCAGTCCCTACAACGATAAACCTGCTAGAGTAAAGTGCAGGTTTCTCATTCACAGTGCCCTGAGCATACTGCCCAAATAAATCCCAAACATGAAGAGTTTTAATAAAGTTAGCCCCCAGACTCCTTCATAAGGATATGAAAGAGGTATTAACCCCCAATGTGCCTGAGCCTTCTGTTCGCTATGAAGGAAAAAAGCACTTACCTTGGAGTCTCTGTGGGACACACACATAAATCCAGGTCTGACAGATCCAGAAGACTTCTGACATGAACCTGGAGAAGAAAGATTAAAGGATAAAGATCTTAATTATCTTCAGAGCACTATCTTTGCACACCTCCTGGATATACAAAGGCAAAGAATGACTGGGATTATTGGAAGGAGAGGGATACTTAAAGCCTTGTTGGGGTGTTCTTTGCCTCCTCCTGCTGGCCAGGAGTTGAATTCCCACTAGTAATTAGAATGTATTTGCGGACTCTCAATGCCATTGGAAAGAAATTAGGAGATTTTTAAACAGAAATACCTAAATGTGTCTATAGACGGGGCCCCCACATTAAAAAATATTCTGGCACCTAGCAAGGTAGTAGTTAATAAAACCAAAAAATGTGTTACTCCTGCCAAACACTTAATGAAGAAAAAAGGAGTTTTTAGATGCTTGACTAGGAAATGTAGGATGTGCAGATTTTTTAATCAGGGAACAAATAGCTTTAGATACCACACTATGGGGACCAATTATCCAATACCTAGCAAAATCACTTTGTATTGACATGCCAACTTTGTGGGATACAATATGTCGGTAGAACTTGTGGAATGAGCACTTCCGGAATATAAAAAATAATTATAAATTCCATAGTATATCCCAACATTGTAATTCTCACCTATTTAGAGAGGCTTACCATCTCACCTCCATCCCGCATCCGAACCAAACTAATACATGTACATGAACTGCCTGACTTACTGCTGCAAACACAACCAATGTAACAAGCTACCCCAACCTTATGTCTCTGCACCCGTAACCTATAGACTGTGAGCCCTCCTGAGCAGGGCCCTCTTCCTCCTGTACTAGATTTGTTTAGTTTTGTTATGTTTTGTATTTTATAACAAATCTTTGTCATTGTATACCCCTATCATTGTACCCAGCGCTAGGGAATTTGGCGGCGCTTTAAAATAAATGATGATAATAATAATAATAATGGAGATACAAACATTTTTCATATTACTTCAATTGAACAGATCCCAGTGTCCTATGTATATAACAGATTCAACAGACTTAGACAAAGAGAAACCTTTTGGATTTTCAGACTTAACACCCTGTTTTCCGAAGGCCTGAATATGAACATGGATTTGGCTGCTTTCCATTAAACAGTCTATGGATTATTATCCTCGTCATTTGATTCCATAAGTGTAGATATTTCCATACACTTTCCTTATGAAAGCACAAGTTGTTTGTCGATTGGACTATTGTCACTTCCACTCTCAAAGTTTACTACTATACACCCTGTATATTGTTGTAGGCATGAATACACCATTTTAGATTATGGGCTGCATTATTTCACATGTTATGGTAACAGTCTATTCACATAGTCATTGTGGTACCGATTTTAATTATACTTCTTGTCTCTTTGGAGCATAAATGCTACCATTCGGGACATGACATTTATCACTGATTTTATCACTATTATTATTTTTATAATAATATTTTTAAACATATTATTCATTTAGAGACACTAGTCACTACATAGCATATTTATATATTCACTCTCATACATATTTTTAGTTATTTAGCACATTTATATACTCACTCTCATATATATTTTTATTTTTTTCCCAGAGGGGTTGCAACAATTACCTGAACCTGTATAGGTTCAATTTCACAGTTAGTTTTCTCGTTCATTTATCTTATCCTTCAGTAGTTTTACTAATTCTTCACTTCAGATACACTTCTCGCACTAGGGCACATACCTATCCAACACATCTGGTGTTGGAGCAAGTTCAGATTATCATTCATTATAGGCCAACATATTATGAATAAAAATATGGCAGTCATATTTGATTGGGTAACAATTAGAAATTGGACATTTTATATTTTATATGCCATATGTGTTTGTCTGGTGACACTTTCACTTTTATACACCTATTAGTGTGCACTAATATTTAGTAACACCGATCATAGTGTTTTTGCATTTGTTCCAAGCATTGTTTCTTGTATATTCCTGTTTGTTGTTGATTCTTAAATAGGGATAAATGGAGTTGATTATTACAAAATTAATGTAATAAACAATAGATAAGCTTTGAGAAGCAAATAAAAATCAGCCCCCATTCTCATCTTGAAATTCTTATACGAGTGTAACATGAAACTCATTACAAGAACTTGTGTAAAAAGATACTGACAAGACTGTACACTATCTTTATGTCATATTCCTCGTAAATGGGCATAAAACCAACTTAAACGAGAAGAGAGGGAATAAGGCATAAGGCTCCCAATCTGAACTAACAAAACGTGTAAAGCATAAAGAACAGCAACAGAATCTGAAGCCCAGAATCTGCCAGAGAAGAATACATAAGCCGAAAAGCTATAGTAATTATCTGAATAAAATGCCACTCCTAAGTAAGCTTTTAAAACAACAGGCATTAATACAAGCAGAGGAGAGGAACAAGTACTAAGTAGTAGTACACAAAAGTAGATAGATGCACTCCTAAAAGCATGGAGACAGGAAAGATATAAACCTATATCCCACAGAGGAAATAAAATGACAAAAAAAAGCCATAGGAAACCCAAGGAAAAAGAAACCGGCATAAAAAGGGAAATTTATCAGGTAAGCATAAATTTCCTTTTCTTTTACGATACAATGAGTCCACGGATTTCATCCTTACTTGTGGGATATCGCCTCCTGGTCAGCAGGAGGAGGCAAAGAGCACCACAGCAGAGCTGTATATATATAGCTCCTCCCTTCCCTCCCACTCCAGTAATTCGACCGAAGTTAGGAAGAGAAAGGAAAAGCCAAGGTGCAGAGGTGACTAAAGTTTAACAAATTAAAAACCTGTCTTATAAAAACAGGGTGGGCCGTGGACTCATCGTATCGTAAAAGAAACAAATTTATCAGGTAAGAATAAATGTCCCTTTTCTTTTACAAGATACGATGAGTCCACGGATTTCATCCTTACTTGTGGGATACAATACCAAAGCTATAGTACACGGATGAAACGGGAGGGACAAGACAGGGAACCTAAACGGAAGGCACCACTGCTTGAAGAACTTTCCTCCCAAAGACAGCCTCAGATGAGGCAAAAGTATTGAATTTGTAAAATTTGGAAAAAGTATGAAGAGACGACCAGGTTGCAGCTTTGCAAATCTGTTCAACAGAAGCATCATTTTTGAATGCCCATGAGGAAGCCACAGCCCTAGTGGAATGAGTCGTAATTAGTTCAGGAGGCTGCTGTCCAGCAGTCTCATATGCAAAACAGATGATACTCTTCAGCCAAAAAGAAAGAGAGGTAGCCGTAGCTTTCTGACCCCTACGTTTCCCTGAAAAAACAACAAACAAGGAAGATGATTGATGAAATTCCTTAGTCGCCTGTAAATAGAACTTTAAGGCATGGACCACGTCCAAATTATGTAACAGACGCTCCTTCTTAGAAGAAGGACTAGGACACAAGGAAGGAACCACAATTTCTTGAATAATATTCTTGTTTGAAACAACCTTAGGAAGAAACCCAGGCTTGGTACGTAACACCACCTTATCAGAATGAAAAATAAGATAAGGGGAATCACATTGTAATGCTGAAATCTCAGAGACTCTGCGAGCAGAAGAAATAGCAACTAAAAATAAAACTTTCCAAGATAACAACTTAATATCTATGGAATGCATAGGTTCAAACGGAACCCCTTGAAGAACATTAAGAACTAAATTCAAACTCCAAGGAGGAGCAATTGGTCTAAACACAGGCCTGATTCTAGTCAGAGCCTGACAAAAAGATTAAACATCTGGAACATCTGCCGGATGCTTGTGTAGCAAAATAGACAAAGCAGAAATCTGTCCCTTTAAGGAACTTGCTTACAACCCTTTCTCCAATCCTACTTGGAGAAAAGATAAAATCCTGGGAATCCTAACCTTACTCCATGAGTAGCCCTTGGATTCGCACCAATAAAGATATTTGCGCCATATCTTATGGTAAATCTTTCTAGTAACAGGCTTACGTGCCTGAATTAAGGTATCAATGACCGAATCAGAGAACCCTCGCTTAGATAAAATCAAGCGTTCAATCTCCAAGCAGTTAGCTGCAGAGAAATTAGATTTGGATGATGGAAGGGCCCCTGAATTAGAAGATCTTCCCACAATGGAAGTTTCCCCGGTGGTTGAGATGACATTTCCACCAGATCGGCATACCAAGTCCTGCGAGGCCACGCAGGAGCGATGAGGATCACCGAAGCCCTCTCCTGTTTGACTCAAGCAATCACCTGGGGGAAGGAGAGCAAATGGAGGGAACACATAAGCTAGTTTGAATAACCAAGGCATCTATCAGTTCAGCCTGGGGATCTCTGGACCTGGACCCGTATCTCGGAAGCTTTGCATTCTGACGAGATGCCATAAGATCCAACTCCGGCCTGCCCCATCTGAGAATCAGAGTGGTAAATACCTCCGGATGGAGTTCCCATTCCCCCGGATGAAAAGTCTGTCTGCTCAGAAAATCTGCTTCCCAATTTTCCACTCCTGGAATGTGAATTGCCGACAGATAACACTCCTCCGCCCACTGAATTATCGTGGCTACTTCTGTCATCGCTAAGGAACTCCTTGTTCCTCCCTGATGATTGATGTAAGCTACAGTCGTGATGTTGTTCGACTGGAATCTGATGAACTTGGCCGAAGCCAACTGAGGCCAAGCCTGAAGTGCATTGAATATTGCTCTCAACTCTAGGATATTGATGGGAAGTAGAGACTCCGACTGAGACCATACACCCTGAGCCCTCACGGTGTTCCAGACTGCTCCCCATCCTATAAGGCTGGCGTTCATTGTCACTATCACCCATGAGGGTCTGCGGAAGCATGTCCCCTGGGATAGATGATCCTATCACTAACACAGGCAAAGAGAATGACTGGAGTGGGAGGGAAGGGAGGAGCTATATATACAGCTCTGCTGTGGTGCTCTTTGCCTCCTGCTGACCAGGAGGCGATATCCCACAAGTAAGGATGAAATCCGTGGACTCATTGTATCTTGTAAAATAAATACTTTTCATTATGCAGTGTCAGATTCTGATGCATATACATCTAAATTTCCTTCAATGGGAAAAGATTTAAACTTATGTTCTTTAGATAAAATAAAAAGATGAAAGGGGGCGGAGCGAACGGCCGACTAAGATGGCCGCACTGCACTGAGGCTCCGTGTACAGACTGGGTGCCTTCGACACTAAAAGCGGCACAAAATGCTTTATTCGACAAGAACACAACGGAGAATTTAGTCGGAACCCTCAGCCGACATCACAGCGTGACCCTTCAAACAGCTGAGTAAAACACTGAACCCCGGCACAACCAGAAGGAACTGCGGCCCAACACGGAGAGCATGACACTTGCCGCGTGGGACACAAGCTGAACTACTGTGCATGCCTGCGGATGATTCCGAGCTGAACTCACAAGCTTTTCATCCCCTAGACGGGGTCACTATCGGCAGCAGGCAGCAGACTCACAGTCTCCCAAGGAGATAGCTATGACACATCGCTGATGCACGGAGACTACCGGTGGCGGTAACGTATGTAAAATATGCAACATACATAAAGTTTATGGGGATAAGTAACGCTCTGTTTACATGAACACATGGGCCCACTGTGAATACCACATAGCCTTACTGGTAGAGACATTTCACCAAGCTAGAGGAGTGCTTAGACCTGCATAGCAGGAAATTTTTCTGGGCGAATTGGAAGTGACTGATCGAAGTAAAATGGCGCAATAGATACACTGGGACTATGTTAACACACTACTAAAGCTACATAAGGAGATATACTTAATACCGACACCGACCGAATCATCTTGAAACACTACAGTGTCTGGAATCTGCTTACTTTCAGTTACGCAATAAGCAAGAAACACCTCTTCTCACAAAATTTCTGCCTAACTTATAGAATGGATCTAAAACAGATTCTTGCAGCCTTCTAGGCCTTATTAGAGTTGGCCACGTATCTATCTATACCCTGTACCCCTACTCCTTTTCCCGTCACACGTTGTGGTGACGGGTCATACCCAGCTCTCCTTCTCCGTGATCACCCTGTGAGGGTAAATTCCCCAGGGGGTATAGAGGTCTCTGGCCGCTTAGAGAGGACTTTTCACAAACAACAGCAAGACAACATGTCGCAAAGGAAAAACACCAGACAGGATAAGGCTCTTAAACCTTCACAGGTCACTCAGGGAGCGGTACATGAGTTCTTTAAACAAATGGATCAGACAGTACAAAAAACAGCAGTGAACGCACCACAAACTCCCACCACTAGCGACCACATTGACACCTTGGTTGCCCCTGTCTGCTTACCACCTACAGAGCAAGAGCTAGAAAATGACCCCCCTATTACTTACAAGGCTATAGTGGCCCTGATCGAGCAAGTAAAGTCGTGCATCAGAGACGAATGCGCTGACTTGAAGAAGGAAATAAATGATCTTGGCCACAGAGTCGACTCATTAGAGGAGCACGAATATGTGATGGCGCAAAAAATAGCAAAAATTGCAGCACATCAAACACATCATTCCCAACACATAAATGAATTAGAAGACAAAATTGACGATTTGGAAAATCGTTCAAGAAGAGGTAATTTGCGCTTTAGAGGGGTCCCAGAGTCAGTACTAAACAACGAACTCCAAGATTATCTACAGGCCCTGTTTGCAGAAATATTGGGAGAGGAGACCTCAGAAGATTCCATTATCCCACTTGATCGAGCACACCGTGCTCTTCGTCCGAAACCCCCAGATGACTCCCCGCCTAGAGACATTGTAGTGCATTTTCAGAACTACAGACAAAAAGAAGAGCTCTACAACGTAACTAGAAAACGACAAGCTATAAGTTTCCAGGGCCACAAAATCCAGGTTTACCAAGACCTATCAGTGAGAACATTACAAAAACGAAGGGACTTTCAAATTCTTACATCCCATTTAAGATCACTGCGTATCCCTTACAGATGGGGTTTCCCCACGTCAGTAATATCAATGAAGAATGGCAAGAAGATAGAGTGTACCTCTATATCAGAAATAAACAGATTCTGCAACATGATGAACATTCCACAGCCCCCTACAGCAGACTCCCAATCACAAAAAGAAAATCAGAAAATTCAGGGCAGCCCTAAATCACAAAGGCGCCCAAACCCTGACCCGCTAAATAAACAGAACAAAAGAAGACAACTACTACAGACGGAGGCTGACATAATGGACACAGACTCAATCGGATAAGTACTTTTGATTACCCATTTGTGCTTCTAGCCATGCTGCTCTTATGACATGAAAGGCTGAACTGCCCAATAAGAGACTTTTATGTATATATAGAGTCCCTAGGCCGAGTATATATACAGCTGCTGGAAGGGCGACCTATTAGCCTACTAGCCTAGCTCATATAGATATCCACCACAGTTAAGTAGTTCTTAAAATGATCTCAGACCCAACTAATCTGCCTTAACATTTAGATCCCTCACATGGTATAAATGTATTATTTAATAATGGGGTCTGAATTGAATGTTGGTTCTCTTATGTTGAATTATTACATGTTTTTCTACTTATAGAATTCTAGTTTTTTTTAAAAAAAACAAAAAAAGGGGAAAAAAACAAAAGTTTTCACTAAGGAGACGTTGTTATCTCACTCTGTTGTATTGTTGTTGCCTTTGTTTGCTATAATCACCTAACTGTTATATCTGTTATTATAATCCTCTATGCACTAATTATATATAACCAAACATCTTAAAATTGTTCTCTTTGCCCTACGGAGCAAGATACGTCACTATGACGTCCCACTCCCCTACAGTACCCAAAAAGCGTCAGAGGGCTATGATTAAAATACTGCACTAGCTAGCTTCACGTTAAGCTAAATACTCCCCACTAAGCAATAGCCGCATTACCGAACTTTAATAAAAACATCTAGACACCCGGTCTGTAAAAAAGCCCCCAACTTAGAACTTACAACCGCAGACCTTAATTGTTAATCCCTGCACTTTGGAGCTCAGATTGCGGACTCTGAACTGCAGGTTCTACCCCAGCATTTCCACCCCCTAGACTCCCCTCATTTCTTTTGTATTTCAATCCCGAACTCTCCCACAGCTGTCTTTCCCCCTACACCCCTTTTACCATTACCCACACTCTTATACAGCACACCTTTATTGCTCTAACTCAAGCCAATACACTGACCAGACTAGATTAACTCCTTTTTAGTATCATAGTACATTGTTCTTACCACGATATGGCCCAAATGCTTAACAACAGAGTGGGCACACTCCAAATTGCAACTCAAAATGTTAAGGGGTTCCTCTCGGCTGAGAAACGCTCCATAGCTTTCCATGACTTTTACAAGAGGAAAATAGACATAGTAATGACCCAAGAAACCCATTTCACTAGACACAAAGAACCCACCTTATCCAAGAGATACTTTGACCAACACTATTGTAACTCAGGCCCAAATAGAAAAAATGGAGTGTGCATCTCATTTAGACGCAATACTCCCTTTGAACTCTTGCAGCGGTACGTAGATAAGGAAGGCAGGATACTTGTCCTGGTAGGACTTTGCTACGGAACCCCTGTAACTTTTGCCAACATATACGCCCCAAACAAACCTACCATTCACTTTTATAAATCAGTAATTAACATTCTTATAGACAATGCTAAGGGCCCGATTATACTTGGAGGAGACTTCAACTTCCCCATGCAACCTGCATTAGACACCTCAACAGGAAGATCATACTTACGTAAAAACACCCTAAGGAACAACTATACGGCCCTACAATCCATAAACCTCTTTGATACCTGGAGAATAGCACACCCAACCAAGAGGGACTATACCTTTTTTTCCCACCCCCAACACTCATATTCTCGACTAGATTACATCCTGAGTAGTCAAGCTCTCCTTTCGAACATGATACACTCCAAAATAACCCACACAACTTGGTCCGACCATAGTATGGTTATCACAACATTCCAATGGACAGGTAGGACTCGCAACACATTAAATTGGAGACTTAATGACTCCTTGCTTACTAGCCAGGAGATTGTAGATGAGCTCAGAGCGACATCAGAGGAGTTCTTCTCCCTGAACAAACCAGAGGACACGTCGTCCGCGAACAACTGGGAGGCATACAAATGCTACATACGTGGCATCCTAATAAAACACAACGCCAAGCAGAAGAAATTATATACGACCCAATTTTCCGCGCTAACCTCTGCATTGACCGTGCAAGAAACTTTGCATAAAGCTGATCCAAAGTCCACCGCTAAGCTAGCTGACTTAAATGAAGCAAGAGAAAACCTAAACAAATTTCTAACACAAAGAGCACATATGAGAGCCCTCACAACTAAATCTAGATTTTTTGCGGACAGCAATAAGGCAGGCCGAATGCTAGCCAGGTCACTTAAAAAGCAGAAATACTCCACTTTTATCAAATCTCTTAAAGTAGAATCGGATAAACACACTTCTAAAATTGAGGAGATCACAAACCAGTTTATTTCCTACTACACAAACCTATACAATATAACAAAAGACTCAGCGCTAGATGTACAACACAAGCTGAACTCCTTCTTAGCGAACATTCCTACGCCCGCCCTTACAGATGACGACAGGCAAATATTAGATTCCCCTATTACATTAAAAGAAGTTATCCTGGTAATCAAATCACTACCTGGGGGGAAGTCCCCTGGTCCGGATGGCATCACCGCAAAACTATACCAACTCCTCCAAGAGCAAGTAAGCCCTCATCTCTGTTCACTATTCTCAGACATAGACCAAGGTACAGTTTTCCCTAGCACTTTATTAGAGGCATTAATAACTGTGATCCCGAAACCAAATAAAGCTACAGATATTGTAGGCAACTATAGACCAATATCACTCATTAATATAGATATGAAGATATATGCCAAAATCCTAGCGAACCGCATAAATACAATATTGCCTAAAATAGTTCATCCGGACCAGGTGGGCTTCATTAGAGGACGGGAGGCCAAAGATAACTCTATAAGACTGCTCCATACGTTACAATTCGCCCGTGACAACCATACCCCGATGTTCCTACTGTCCACTGACGCGGAGAAGGCTTTCGACAGGGTGGACTGGCAATTCATGTGGGCCGCCCTGTCGAAGTTTGGCTTTTCCGAAACGTTCATTAATAGAATACAGGCCCTATATCATAACCCAAGCGCTAGAGTTAAGATTAATGACGTCACCTCCCAATCGTTCCCTATATCGAATGGCACAAGGCAGGGGTGCCCACTTTCACCCTTGCTATTTGCATTAACAGTAGAGATTTTAGCAATACAAGTGAGAAATAACCCACATATCCAAGGCATAAAACTAGGCGATATAGACCAGAAATGCCTCTTGTTCGCGGATGATGTGATTTTCACTTTAAAATCACCGTCGACCACACTTCCAGCACTTCTCGATACATTGGAGAACTATAAACAAATCTCTAACTTTTGTATTAATATGGATAAATCTGGCCTTATGCCGATCAACTTAACATCACAAGAAGTTGAAAATTTAGCGCACATAGGAAGGTTTAGCATAACTGATAAACTTCAATACTTAGGATTAGCTATATCATATGATACTGACAAGCTTTTTACAGACAATTTCCTCGCACTCCAATCGCGCACCAAGAACTTACTGGAAAAGTGGCATTCACAGGGACATTTGTCCTGGTTTGGAAGAATTAACACAGTTAAAATGATGATCATTCCTAAATACCTATATATCTTCCAAACACTTCCACTGGCTCTCCCAAACTCATACCTCAAGACACAACAAAAGCTAATTAATTCATTTATCTGGTCGTACAAACGCCCAAGAGTGACACAGAACACATTATACCTTAGCAAAGAGGACGGGGGTCTCAATGTTCCTAATATCACCAACTACTACAGAGCAGCACATTTAGCAAGGATCATCTCTTGGAATCACGCACTTCCAGCAAAATTATGGGTACAGATAGAGGGGCACTTAACACAGACCAGACACATGAGAGATTTACCCTGGCTCCCTAAAGCCACTAGACCACATTTGGCGCAGCGTAATGACTACATTAGAGCTACACTCGAAGTGTGGGACTATATCATATCGCATACCAAAGGTATATCGACCGTAATTTCTCCACTTACCCCACTACTTCACAATCATTTGTTTCTACAACACAGTAGATTTACTCACACTAATCCAGTAAGACACTTGCAGAACCTTCCTCTATAAATTTTTGTAGGCCCAATGGGCATAAAAGACAGAACTGTACTAGCAGAAGAACTAGGGCCCCCCTTTCATAGCTGGTATGCATACCTGCAAATTAGACATGCTATACACAACAACCCACACAAGAAAGATATCCTTAGACCACTAACCGCATTTGAGCAACTATGTACCAATCCTGTTATCACGAGAGCACACCTGTCCATAGCATATAAAATCCTTAGGAATAAATTTCCTGTGACACGCCCTTCCTACCTAGTTAGGTGGTCTGAGGAGATACCATATGACCTAGACGATGAAGATTTGCAACGTTGTTTCCGTAACATACACGCCTCTTCAACCTCCCTCTTGTTATCAGAACTAAATTACAAAATCATGGCCCGCTGGTATCTGACCCCACACCGCCTGCGGGTTATTTACCCGACGGCCTCTTCTAGCTGTTGGAGAAGATGTGGTGAGACGGGCACCATGACACATATCTGGTGGTCCTGCTCGAGTCTAACCATATTTTGGCAACAAGTGGCTAAACTGATGAACGAAACACTAAACATAGAAATCACACTAAACCCTCACATCATTCTCCTTAACCATACTCCAAAACTCCCTTGCGCCTATAGAAAAAAGCTCTTCTTAATAATGCTGACATGTGCCAAGAGACTAATTCCTAGGCTTTGGAAATCAACAGAAATTCCCACAATAGCCCAATGGATAGCTGAGGTTAATCATGTGATACTCCTAGAAAAAATGCACTACTGCTACCTAGGTAAACAAGAGATGATAACTAATGTACAATTTATCTGGGAGCAAAGGCCTCATAGTACCCCTTAGAGCAGTATAGGAACCAATAGAAAACCACTCTGAATCGTTTACTGGGTTTAAAAACCAAGTACTAATAATTAAACATTTAAAAGCAAACACGCAAACTATTGGCTGTTAGTTAAGAACATAAAACCATCACTTTAAGCTATTAATTCTACATGTACAAACTTGTCAGTGTATGACCTGATTCTCTCCCCTCCCCTACCCCAGATTCCTGCTCCCTTGAGTGCACATTCCGATCCCCATAAACCACCTTGAGAAAATCACTAAGATGTGCAGTACCAGCTCAACACATTGAATTCAGAATGTCTCCCCTTTCTCCCCCTTCCTCTCCTAACAGTCTTTATACTTCCCTCTTTGTTTATCCCTCATATATCCTACCTCCCCCCCCCCTCGCCACCCACAAAAAAGCTGGGCCACTGGTTTACTGTTGTTTGACAATGCTTATTCTGATATTATTGTATTATTGCTTACATATTTACGATGTCAAGAATTTACATTTTGATTTGTTGTAACCTAGTGAACCCTATTCTAATAAAAATTATTTAAACACAAAAAAAAAAATAAAAAGATGAAAAACTCATAAAGGGTTAAAAATCCATCTAAAATACCCTTTTATAGAGAGAATACAGTGATTAGAAATAATTAAAAGCACACAAAGCGCCATACAATTAACTGACACTAGATGGCAGCAAAACACCAGGGAATCCCTGATAAGTCAAAAGGAAACCATTCAAAGCACTAAATAGAACATAATGGTACTAAAAAAATAAAGCATGCACACAAGTAATTTTACACAATAAAGAACATATATATTGGCATACAGAAAGAACTACCTGAAACATAAGAAAGGCAGACTCGCCCCAAGATGTAAAACTACTTCTCTTTATGTAAAGAGAATAATAAACTCTTCCTATACACCAGTTCCCATCACCTATTGATAACCATTGACAGAGATAGCTTTTGAGGGACTCAGAGCTATAATTTGACACACTTTGCAAAATTTATCGTTCTGGTAGAGAAGAGGATTTGTTTAGGGAAAGATTTACACCGGCCTGACTTAAAAATAAGTGAGCAACCCTGGAGCTGTTCAGAAAAAAAGCATGGGGAAACGGCGCTCTTTGCACACCGCAATGGCGATCAAGTCAGGGGAAAAAAAAAAGGTCTAAATAATAAACCCTGATATCCCAAAAATAAAGGCCAATGGCCCTCTTCCAAAAATGATTCGCAATCGTTAACCGGATTGATTAGCCCCTTGGTATGAAAAGCAGTCTTGAAATGCGCTTCGTCTCAACCAACTTTAGGACTAAAATGAGCAGTGAGGCACCACTCAGTCAGCGGTAGCCGCCTCTTTGAGTAACCGTTGGTGCCGCCGCTGACAATTAAAAACGTACCGGCCTCAAAGAGCTAAACACTAAAAGCTCCATCAAAATAAAAGCCCTTAAACATTTTTGTGAGTTCCTACAGAGCTCCAGTACAAAGCAGCAGTGATCAGGGCCATATTATAACGAGTGGCATCCCTTCTAGAGACTTAGACCCTCTCTAAGTAGGGTCGCTAGTCCAGCTGCTCATGTGTAGCCTGTAAAAGAGCATGGAACTCCAGGCTGCTCTAAATTAACAAGATATCCTCAGCAGAGGATATAACTTATGTCTTCAGACCCCTGTATGAGGTCAAGGAGGTGCCAGATGGCCACCTATAAAAGTCCCCCTCTCCCAGATGTACACGTACCCCCAAGGGACAGGTCTAAATAAGTAAAAATAAAGGACTTACCCTCCGAGGTCTCTGCTGTGGAGCAATCACAGCACTTCCAGCTTCATCCAGACTTCTGACAGGGACCTCAGTAGAAATGAAAGCAGTGCAAGCTGAACACTGGTTGCCTGGTGAGGGTGTTAGCACAGATTGCTGGAAAGAGGACAGAGAAGTTCCCTGCGACTTCGAGCAGCTAACAGCTACCAATACTCTTACTAAAGAGAATTACATGGACACAACATTAACCCCAGTCCTATCTTGAAAGGGAAGCTACTCATTAAAGGGCTTAATTTTCTTCAGAGCACGATCTTCACTTCCGAGAGTTATAGAGGCAAAGAATGACTGGGGAGTGTGGGTAGTGGGAGAATACTTAAGCTCTGGCTGGGGTGTCTTTGCCTCCTCAGAATAAAATGCACAGACACTGATCTAAAAATCCAGTATAAAACCGTTTAAAAACTTACATAGAAGCTCCCAGTTTAGCATTGTTAAAAAGGTAGCTGGAACACCCAATGCAAGTGGGAAATACCCTCCCCCTTCGGATATGAAAAGACCCTTTACACAAACAGAAGCAACATCAGTTTTCTACTAAAACTTTGGGGCTTGGTTAGGAGTCTGAAAATCTGCACAATGTTATTTAAAAATAAGCAAAACTATACATTTAAATAAAAAAAAACTATATGGGCTATATAAATGGATCATCTACAAGACATGTATGCAAAGAAAAATCGAATTACGATTATCCTGTCAACGATTCGATTCCGCGATGCATCACAATTACTGCCCATGATTTTCATGAACTTGTTCTATTCCATATTTTATACATACAGTATATATACACATACAAACAATATATATATATATATATATACACATACAAACAATATATATATATATATATACACATACAAACAATATATATATATATATATACACATACACACTATATATATATATACACATATATATATATACACATACACACTATATATATATACACATATATATACACATACACACTATATATATATACACATATATATATACACATACACACTATATATATATATATATACACATACAAACAATATATATATATATATATACACATACAAACAATATATATATATATATATACACATACAAACAATATATATATATACACACATACAAACAATATATATATATATATATATATATATACACATACACACTATATATATATATATATATATATATATATATACACACACATACACACTATATATATATACACATATATATATATACACATACACACTATATATATATATATACACATACAAACAATATATATATATATATACACATACACACTATATATATATATATATATACACATATATATACACACATATATATATATATATATATATAATACATAAATGTATATACACACACTATATATACATATATATATTATTATAAAGATCCTTATGTCAGTATTTTTTTAATGTAATACTATATTCACAGTGAAATTACAAATAGTACATGATTTGCAGTTAATATAATTTCAAACTTAATAAAATGATATTTTATTTGTTTGCATGTCATTGTCTAATGTTGTCTATAGGAGAATAAAAAAAAAAAACAGAACTACACTTCAAACTAAGATGATTATACCAATATTTTGTCAATACTAAAACACTGACAAAGTAATAAAGTTGTCTACTAACTAATTCTACAGTTAGTGCTTCCAGCAGTTTGCAAGGCTGGTGGTAGTGGTATAAGGGATTTTCTTAGTGGGGGCTGGTAAAGTTAGTGTTGTGAGAGAGGTTTAATATTAAGTTTGGTAGGGGATTCAGGTGGTAAGGGGTAAATTATGGTGTATTATATAGTGATGCTTGGTGCATGTATACAAGTTTTAATCTTTGGCTCAGAGTAATGTATTGCAGCTGGAAGGTGAGGGGTTAATAAATTAATGCATAAGGATAGACGTATACATATGGGTGAGAGAGCTGTTTCATGTGGTGTAAATAATGACAGTACAAGCATTAGTGTACAGAAGCCATGATCTTAGCAGAGAACTAACAGGAAACAAGTGCAATAGAAATAAATCATAGAGTTGCATATAAGCTAAACATAACACCCATAACATCTCCCTCTTTTAGTGTTAATAAATCAACATTGTGAAATTTGGATGAGTCCTTGTAATAACGCATTCTACAGGTTAAGTCTCTTGGGCGGTTGTGAATGTCTGCCACTACGGGTGAAGACTGGCACTCCTTGTACAAAGAGTTTCTTAACCCTCTCTGAGCTTAATGGGCTCTTCTCAATACTTGCTGGCATGCTCTGTGCTTGACTGCCATGAGGTATACCTGCTTGCTCAGGACTGTCATTAATATTAGTCTGTGGCATCACCTCTGTACATTCCTTACTGCCAATGGGTGAGTGTGCCCTTATAATATCAGATGAGTCTGGTCTGTCAACTGGATATTGAGAATTAGGCTGCTCAGCCACTCGCAGATCCACACGATTGCGGCGATAGAGGGTTCCTTCAATATCCACAAGATAGGAGCGTGGTGCAACTTTTTGCAGACAGGTACCCATTCTCCAACGACTTGTTCGATCTCCAGGCAGGGGTTTCATACGGATTCGTTCCCCAATATTCAATTCAGGCAAATCTCTGGCAGATGTGTCATATCGTGCCTTGAACACTTGCCTCTTAAGTCGTAACTTTTCTGGTATACCATGTATCACAGAGGGTTCAAGTAGCTTGTTGGCAACTGGTAAGGAGGTCTTTAATCTTCTTGACATCAGTCTCTGTGCCGGACTACTATCCATGCCCTCGGTTGGAGTGTTTCTCCAATGTAAGATGGCCTTCCACGGGTCTTTACCATCACTTTGTGCTTTCTTGCATACATTTTTAACAATCTCCACAGCAGATTCAGCTTTTTCGTTAGCCTGTGGATGACGTGGTGAAGAAGTCACATGCTCAAACTCCCATTCAGTGGCAAATTTCCTGAATTGTAAGCTTGCAAACTGAGGGCCGTTATCAGAGATCACTTTATCTGGTTGTCCATGACGTGCAAACTGAGCCTTGCACCTCTTAACTGTAGTTTCAGTGGATAAGTCAGGAAGAAGTCTGAGTAATGATCAACTAATATCAGATATTCTTTTCCTGCGTAGTTGAATAAGTCTATACTGACGATCTGCCAAGGACGTGTAGGTATCTCATGTGACATCATGGTTTCTTTTTGTTGCAAATGTGCATATTCATTGCAAGTGGACAATTGCTGACAAAGTCTTTGATTTCACCTTGCATGTTGGGCCAATAAAGAGTATCACAAGCTTGTCTGTAGCATGCCTCACCCCCAATGTGACTTGAGTGTATGCGTAATAACATCTCTGCTCTAAGTGACTTTGGTATTATGACTCTTTGACCTTTGTATAAGATGCCATTTTGTACGCTGATCTCATCTCTGAAGGACCAATATTCTTTCACAATTGCAGGTGCTGCATCCTTTTTCATCTGGCCACCCAATCAGAACAATAGACTTCAGTGCTTGTAAAGTTGCATCTCTGTCTGTGTGCTGTATGAGCTGATGTAGCCGCTGATCTGTGACATTTAGATAGTCCGCTTGATTAACTTCAGCAAAGAAAGTTTGTTCCTGTTGCAGCAAACAAACTGTATGATGCTCATGCTCACCTCCGGGTGCCACATGATCCGTTGTAGCTCTGCTCAGGGTATTACTGATATACATTTCACATCCTGGCTTGTAGACAACATTGAGGTTGTAATGCTGCAATGTAAGCATCATGCTCTGCAAACGCTTGGGAGCACATAAAAGGGGCTTTTTGAATATGGCTATTAGCGGTTTGTGATCAGTTTCAGCTCTGATTGTATACCGGCCATAAAGATAATGATGAAAACGCTGGCAAGCAAACACAATGCTTAAACATTCCTTTTCAATTTGAGCGTAATTCTGCTCAGCTGACTAAAGAGCTCTGGACGCATATGCAACTGGCTGACCTTCTTGCAATAGACAACATCCTAGGCCATTTTTGCTTGAGTCACTTTGTATTGCGACAGGTTTTGTGACATCATAATATTTCAACACTGGGGCAGCGGTGACCAAGTGTTTTATCTCCTCCACTGCCTGGTCATGCTTGGGAAGCCAGTGCCAAACTGCATCTTTGTCCAGAAGTCTTCTCAATGGCTGACACACCTCAGACAAGTGCGGCATGAATTTTGCAAGGTATGTGACAAAGCCAATAAAACGCTGTACCGCTTTGGCATCACCAGGGTGTGGCATGTCTACAATGGCTCTAATCTTATCTGGGTCAGCTTTTAAGCCTTGTGAGGACAGGATATGTCCATGGAAACGAACTTCTTGCACCTTGAACTGAAATTTCTTTACGCTGAGTCTCAGCATCACCTGCCTGCAACGATCCAGTAGCGCTTTTAGATTCTCATCATGGTCATGCTCAGCTTCTTCATCTGTATTACCACAGCCAACTATAAGAATGTCATCGGCTATTGGCTCAATTCCGTGGAGCCCACATAATAGTTCATGCTGCTTTCGCTGATACACCTCCAGTGCTACAGAGACTCCAAATGGCAGTTTCAGCCATCTCTTTCTGCCCCAAGGAGTCCAGAAGGTGGTCATGTAGCTACTCTTTTCATCCAGTTTGCACTGTAAAAAGGCATCTCTTGCATCAACAAGTGCAAAAATCCGTGCTTTGGGTAGTTTGTGCAAAACGTCGTCAAGTGTTGGCATTAAGTAGTGTGACCGTTTCAGGGCCATGTTCAGAAACTTGGGATCAATGCAAATTCTGATCTTCTCAGGCTTCCTAATAACTACCATGTTGCTTATCCAATCCGTAGGCTCTGATACTGAAGTAAAATGTCCTTCAGCTTCATACTTATCCAGTTGTGCTTTGACCTGCGGCTTAATGGCTACTGGCACATTGCGTGGGGCACATTGTACTGGTGTAATGCTAGGATCAAGTTCAAAATGTACCTCTCCTGGAACAGATACTACTGGGCCATCAAACACATCATTATAGACACTTAGGATTTGCTGTTTTGTCAGTGGCCTAGTCAGGGATTTTGCAGCCTGATTATCAACATTGTGTAGTTCAGCAGG
The DNA here is from genome assembly GCF_027579735.1 of Bombina bombina. Taxonomy (NCBI): domain Eukaryota; kingdom Metazoa; phylum Chordata; class Amphibia; order Anura; family Bombinatoridae; genus Bombina; species Bombina bombina. Next base: position 77,160,694 of record NC_069509.1, read on the forward strand.
AATGGTGAACTGCATCAGACCCAGGCGCTCACATGTTGAACCAGACAATAGCGGTTTCTGATTGGCCTCAACAATCTCAAACTCAAGTTTGTGAATATGTTCACGTATGCTGCATTCTGTTTGGAAAAGTCCCAATGAATCCATTAGTTCCCCTGAATATAACTTCAATTTAGTGCTACTTGGCTGAAGAGGTACCCTAGGTGCCAGTTTCATCTTGTCTTTTAAACTCATGACATCACATGTTGCACCTGAGTCCAGCTGGCAGGGTTGGCATATATTATTTAGTCTGAGATTTACAAACCATTTTTGGCCCTTAGATTTTACAGCACCAATGCATTCTTTTGAGTAAACCACCTCAGTACTATGTAAATGTGCATCCTCAGAATCTGACGTTTGCTCAATTGTGTGTGCATCTTTCTTGCTTCCATTCTACTTGACAGACATACTTTAGCAAAATGATTTAGTCTACCACATGCTCTACAAATTTTCCCATAAGCAGGGCACTGTTCTTTCTCTCGTACATGCACACTGCCACAGTACTTGCAGGATGCAGGCTTGCTCATAGGTGAGTTGCGTAGGTGATTTTTGTGCTGAAACTTGTGCTGGTGGTTCTTCAAGCCTAGCTGTTGCTTGGAGGCTGCATTGATACTGTCAGTCTGTTTATCCTGCTCCATAGCTCTCATATGTTTGTCAGTAAGTTCTGCAGTGCGACATATCTCAATTGCTGCTTGTAGGTTTAAATCATGTTCCCTCAATAGGCGGCGGCGGCTTGTGCTTTGACTATTAATACCTAGAACTATTTTGTCACAAATAAGTTCATCTCTCAGAGAGCCATACTCACAGCTTGCAGCTTTTCTCTTAGCAGTGTGACAAAGTTGTCTATTGCTTCACCTTCTTCTTGCTTGCAGCTGCCAAATATATATCTTTCATATATGACATTTTTAGAAGGTCTGAAAAAAAAACTTCTAATGCATCTAGGATGGCTTTAGTGTCACTCTTCTGCTCCTCTGTGAGGTTTAAATTATGCTTGTAAACATGGTGGCATTCACTGCCCATCACCCTCAGTGTAGCTGCTTGCACTGCTGCAGGCTTCTCATTTAACCCTGTGGCTAGGGAGTAATCCTCAAACTCAGCTCTGAAGTTGTCCCAGTTACTGCTGCAATCCCCACTCACCCTCATTGCCTCAGGCAGTGGAATGCTGTTAGCAGCTGCCATGGTGCTGGTTTTCTTGCTTCCAGTGCTCAGCTTTCAGCACAGGACTGTGATTGCTACAGGAGACACAATCAGCTCTAAAGTCTCTCACTGCAAGACTGGCAAGTTCTTAGCATCAGATGTATAGAAATAGTGCAGATTCAGATACTTCTGACACCATGTTTCATGTGGTGTAAATAATGACAGTACAAGCATTAGTGTACAGAAGCCATGATCTTAGCATAGAACTAACAGGAACAGGAAATGCCAAACAGGAAACAAGTGCAATAGAAATAAATCAGAGTTGCATATAAGCTAAACATAACAGCCATAACAAGAGCACTCACACAACTTTGCCATATACATATGGGTGAGAGAGCACTCACACAACTGCACGATACACAATAAGTGAAAGGACATTCACACAACTACCAGATACATGTATGAGAGCGCACTCACACAATTTCACTATCTCCCTCATTGTGTATTACACAACTTACCCCTCCTCCCCTTACCTGCCACAAAACTTACTCCAGCCCCTTGTACAGAACACAGTTTACTTTCAGCACTTACCGTACTGAGCAGATAGTTACTATGCAAAACAAAGCCAGAAGGGCCAGGATCCCAACACACTTCATGCTGCTCCTTCTTGTTGCTTCTTTGTGTTTGTTTTACTTCGCTTCCAGGTACAGTCAATTACATGCTCCTATCACTGACGTCAGTGCACTGTCCGCAAGTCAACAGGTTTACTCCCGCACTGGACGCCGTGTAAGTTTGAAAACTATCATCCAATCAAATAGCTATGTGATTTTATGCTAGCTGTTTCTAGGCAGAGAACAGTGCCTCAGGTATTTTACAGTTCATGACTGTAATATTTTAAAGGGCAGCGTGTGCGCTTAGCACCGCATCCAGGTTTATGCACAGAGCCAGTACAGGTCCAATATAGAATGGGAAGGAAGATGTGTGCCGGTGGGAACACGTGATGCCGCGTGAATCGATTCAGCCTCTTCACTGCATCGTTGAGGGTTGCATCGTGATGGAGATTATTTTTAACACCCCTAGCAGGTACATTACTGATCAGGTACTATGGCCCACATAACTTTCCTGCCAAAAGCAGCCTCAAAAGAGGCACACATCAAACCAATACACATTTAAAAAAGTATGCAGAGTGCCAAGTAGCTGCCTTACAAATCTGCTTGAAACGTGCAAGAAGTGGCAACTGCTTTAGTGGAATGAGTAGTAATGTGCTCAGGGGGCTTCACAGCAAACAGATTTGCTTTACAAATGAAGGCTTTAAGCCAAGCAGCTAAGGTAAAGCTACAGAAGAATGTTTAAAAATCATTTGTTGCTTCCACATAGAAGTTCTCACAACATCCAAGTTGTGAAGAAGTTGAACCTTAGAATTCTTAAGAGCTGAACATAATAATTTGATCTACTTCTGTTTTAATTCTATCCAAGAGGTCTTTGTCATAGCCCCTCTCTAAAAGTCTTTGAAAATGTTAGGCTTGAGCATCCTTTACCCTTGTGTTGTGCTCTTCTGTATGGGTAAGTGGCTTGCTGATATTTAGTTCCTATATTACAGTATCCAGCCATTAGTCACTGTGCTGGCAAACATACAATCAGGACAGTATTTACTATTATATGTTATCCCCTCACCCTATCTAGAAGTAATTTAACGATAAGGGCAGGTGTGGGTAGATATCCTTAGCTACCTTACTGAACAGTAGTCTTGTGTGTGCAGGAGGTGCACATATCCACCCTAAGTTATAATAGGGATAAAGATGGGTAAATAACTTATATTGCACTGCCTTTACCCCAGTCTTACACCAAGCAATAATGAAACGGTAAGCAATCAGCCATCTGTCAAATCACTGGACCTCAAATGTCATATCATTGGTCCATGTATACAAGTGACAATCAGGGAGAAAACATTTCTCTACAGTATTTAGTCTTCACCCAAGACCGTTTTAGAGCATCTCTGTAACACATTATTTCGACATCGATTAAAATTTTAGCAACATAGCTTCATAGTTATAATGGGGATGTTTATTATTTAGCAAAGTTTATTATAGTGAGTTTTTTTTCTGACAGTAAGCAGTATGTGGAAGTTAACTGGGGCATTACCAGGGAGTGTAGGTTAGACATGACGTAAGTGTAGGCAGTATTAGGGACTTAGCTGGGCGTCATGTAGGCGGTGCAGGGCAGGAGTGTAGGTTAGATGTGATATAGATAATAGTGTTCAGTGGGAGTTAGCAGGGTATGCTAATGGAAGTAGCCTGCACTTTGATTTGTATATTTTTTTTTAGTTATGTTTTATGGTGCAATCTTGTCAATAATATATAGTAGTATGGATAATTTGTTGCTATAGGGTGCATCCTTTCTAGTCACCCAAGCAGAGCTGCTATATAGCTCCTCCCCTCTACGTCATACCCAGTCATTCGACCGAAAACCAAACGAGAAAGGAGAAACTATAGGGTGCAGTGGTGACTGGAGTATAATTTAAAATTTAGACCTGCCATAAAAAACAGGGCGGGCCGTGGACTTACTACACTACAGGAGAAAGGAATTTATCAGGTAAGCATAAATTATGTTTTCTCCTGTTAAGTGTAGTCAGTCCACGGGTCATCCATTACTTATGGGATACCAATACCAAAGCTAAAAGTACACGGATGACGGGAGGGACAGGCAGGATCTTTACACGGAAGGAACCACTGCCTGAAGAACCTTTCTCCCAAAAACAGCCTCAGAAGAAGCAAAAGTGTCAAATTTGTAAAATTTGGAAAAAGTATGAAAAGAAGACCAAGTTGCAGCCTTGCAAATCTGTTCAACAGAGGCCTCATTCTTAAAGGCCCACGTGGAAGCCACAGCTCTCGTAGAATGAGCTGTAATTCTTTCAGGAGGCTGCTGTCCAGCAGTCTCATAGGCTAAACGTATTATGCTACGAAGCCAGAAAGAGAGAGGTAGCAGAAGCTTTCTGACCTCTCCTCTGTCCAGAATAAACGACAAACAGGGAAGAAGTTTGGCGAAAATCTTTAGTTGCCTGTAAATAAAATTTCAGGGCACGGACTACGTCTAGATTGTGTAGAAGTCGTTCCTTCTTTGAAGAAGGGTTAGGACACAATGAAGGAACAACAATCTCTTGATTGATATTCCTGTTAGTGACTACCTTAGGTAAGAACCCAGGTTTAGTACGCAGAACTACCTTGTCTGAATGAAAAATCAGATAAGGAGAATCACAATGTAAGGCCGATAACTCAGAGACTCTTCGAGCCGAGGAAATAGCCATTAAAAACAGAACTTTCCAAGATAACAGCTTGATATCAATGGAATGAAGGGGTTCAAACGGAACACCCTGTAAAACGTTAAGAACTAAGTTTAAGCTCCACGGTGGAGCAACAGTCTTAAACACAGGCTTAATCCTGGCCAAAGCCTGACAAAAAGCCTGAACGTCTGGAACTTCTGACAGACGCTTGTGTAAAAGGATTGACAGAGCTGAGATCTGTCCCTTTAAAGAACTAGCAGATAAACCCTTTTCTAAAACTTCTTGCAGAAAAGACAATATCCTAGGAATCCTAACCTTACTCCATGAGTAACTCTTGGATTCGCACCAATGTAAGTATTTACGCCATATTTTATGGTAAATTTCCCTGGTAACAGGTTTCCTAGCCTGTATTAAGGTATCAATTACTGACTCCGAAAATCCACGCTTTGATAAAATCAAGCGTTCAATCTCCATGCAGTCAGCTTCAGAGAAATTAGATTTTGATGTTTGAAAGGACCCTGAATTAGAAGGTCCTGTCTCAGAGGCAGAGACCAAGGTGGACAGGATGACATGTCCACTAGATCTGCATACCAGGTCCTGCGTGGCCACGCAGGCGCTATTAGAATCACCGATGCTCTCTCCTGTTTGATCCTGGCAATCAATCGAGGAAGCATCGGGAAGGGTGGAAACACATAAGCCATTTTGAAGTTCCAAGGTGCTGTCAGAGCATCTATCAGAACCGCTCCCGGGTCCCTGGACCTGTAACAAGGAAGCTTGGCGTTCTGGCGAGACGCCATGAGATCCATATCTGGTTTGCCCCAACGCCGAAGTATTTGGGCAAAGACCTCCGGATGAAGTTCCCACTCCCCCTGGATGAAAAGTCTGGCGACTTAGGAAATCCGCCTCCCAGTTCTCCACGCCTGGGATGTGGATCGCTGATAGGTGGCAAGAGTGAGACTCTGCCCAGAGAATTATCTTTGAGACTTCCATCATCGCTAGGGAACTCCTTGTCCCTCCTTGATGGTTGATGTAAGCCACAGTCGTGATGTTGTCCGACTGAAACCTGATGAACCTCAGAGATGCTAGCTGAGGCCAAGCTAGAAGGGCATTGAAAACTGCTCTTAATTCCAGAATGTTTATGGGAAGGAGACTCTCCTCCTAAGTCCATGATCCCTGAGACTTCAGGGAATTCCAGACAGCGCCCCAACCTAGCAGGCTGGTGTCTGTTGTTACGATCGTCCAATCTAGTCTGCTGAAGGGCATCCCCTTGGACAGATGTGGCCGAGAGAGCCACCATAGAAGAGAATTTCTGGTCTCTTGATCCAGATTCAGCATAGGGGACAAATCTGAGTAATCCCCATTCCACTGACTTAGCATGCACAACTGCAGTGGTCTGAGATGCAGGCGTGCAAAGGGAACTATGTCCATTGCCGCTACCATAAAACCGATTACCTCCATGCATTGAGCCACTGACGGGTGTGGAATGGAATGAAGGACACGGCAAGCATTTAGGAGTTTTGTTAACCTGTTTTCTGTCAGGTAAATTTTCATTTCTACCGAATCTATAAGAGTCCCTAAGAAGGGAACTCTTGTGAGTGGCAATAGAGAACTCTTTTCTTCGTTCACCTTCCACCCATGTGACCTTAGAAATGCCAGTACTAACTCTGTATGAGACTTGGCAGCTTGGAAACTTGACGCTTGTATCAGAATGTCGTCTAGGTACGGAGCTACCGATATTCCTCGCGGTCTTAGTACCGCCAGAAGAGAACCCAGAACCTTTGTGAAGATTCTTGGAGCAGTAGCTAACCCGAAGGGAAGAGCTACAAACTGGTAATGCCTGTCTAGGAAGGCAAACCTTAGGTACCGGTAATGATCCTTGTGAATCGGTATGTGAAGGTACGCATCCTTTAAATCCACTGTGGTCATGTACTGACCCTTTTGGATCATGGGTAAGATTGTCCGAATAGTTTCCATTTTGAACGATGGAACTCTTAGGAATTTGTTTAGGATAGAAACATAGAAACATAGATATTGACGGCAGATAAGAGCCATAGGCCCAGCAAGTCTGCCCGACCTTACCTAACAGTATAAACTTATCTAGTTCGTAGGATAGCCCTATGCTTGTCCCATGCATTTTTAAAGTCCCCCACAGTGTTTGTTGCTACTACCTCTTGAGGAAGTTTATTCCATAAATCAATCACTCTTTCTGTAAAGAAGTGCTTCCTCAAATTACTTCTGAATCTACTACCCTTTAGCTTGAGCTCATGACCCCTTGTTCTTGAATTTTCCATTTTATGTAAAATACCCACAGCCTCAGTTTTACTAAACCCTTTAATGTACTTGAAAGTTGCTATCATATCACCTCTTTCCCTTCTCTCCTCTAAGCTATACATATTTAGGTCATTGAGCCTATCCTGGTAAGTTTTATTTTTTAGACCATGTACCATTTTGGTAGCCCTCCTTTGCACAGATTCAAGTTTGTTAATATCCTTCTGAAGATATGGTCTCCAGAACTGCACACAATACTCAAGATGAGGCCTAACTAATGATCTATAAAGTGGCATAAGAACCTTACTATTTCTGCTGCAAATACCTCTACCAATACATCCAAGCATTCTGCTAGCCTTACTCGCTGCATTACTACATTGTTTACTAAGTTTTAAATCATCTGAAATAATAATTCCCAAGTCCTGTTCCTCGTCTGTAACAGTCAGTAAAGTGTCATTGAGTCTGTAATTAACATTTGGATTTTTCTTCCCTAAATGCATTATTTTACACTTTGCTGTGTTAAACTTTAGACCCCAGTCATTTGTCCAATCCTCCAATTGTTGTATATCACTTCTCATTTTGTCTACCCCCCCTGGAACATCCACTCTGTTGCAAATTTTTGTATCATCTGCAAAGAGACATACTTTCCCCTGTAGCCCTTTGCTGATATCGCAGATAAATATGTTAAACAAAACAGGCCCCAGAACTGACCCCTGAGGAACACCACTAGTAACAGCCCCCTCTGCTGAATGAACTCCATTTACTAAGACACTTTGTTTTCTGTCCTTAAGCCAGCATTCCACCCAGTTCACAATTTTTGAATCTAGACCAAGGAGATATAGTTTGTGAATAAGTTTATTGTGTGGGACGGTGTCAAATGCTTTGCTGAAATCTAGATATGCTACATCAACTGCTCCTCCCTTGTCTAATACTTTTGTTACATAATCAAAGAAGTCAATTAGATTAGTCTGACATGATCTCCCTGAAGTAAAACCATGCTGATTTTGGTCCTCTAAATTGTTTGTCTTTATGTAAGTCATAATTCTTTCTTTTAAGAGGCTTTCCATTAATTTCCCTACTACTGAAGTTAAACTAACTGGCCTGTAGTTGCCAGATTCTTCTCTACTGCCCTTTTTATGAAGGGGTATTACATTTGCTATTCTCCAATCATCTGGGACAGCTCCTGTTAATAGTGACTGATTAAACAGATCAGTTAATGGGACAGTTAGCACTGATCGAAGTTCTTTTAAAACCCTTGGATGAATATTATCAGGACCCACTGCCTTTGTAACATTTATTTTTGATAATGCTAACAAAACCTCATCCTCTGTAAAAAGATTACTGTTAAGCTTGTTTCTATTTTGCGTTGCATCCCTTAATGTAGACATTGTATCTTCACAATCTTTAGTGAAAACAGAACAGAAGTAATCATTGAGACAGTCTGCAATCTGCTTATCTCCTTCTATTATTCTACCATCAACTGATTTCAATTTTACTATTCCTACCTTATTTTTTCTTCTTTCACTGATATATCTAAAGAATGTTTTGTCCCCATGTTTTACTGACTGTGCTATCTTCTCTTCTGCATGAGCTTTAACCTTCCTAATTAACTGCTTAGTCTTTTTTTGTTGGAGTCTCCATATTTTCATATCATCATCTGCTTGTGTGTGTCTGTAATTTTTATAAGCTATCTTTTTTGTCTTTACAGCATGTGCTACTTCTTTGGAAAACCAAATTGGTTTCCGCTTTCTTTTACTTTTACAGACATGTCTAATACAGTGTGCGGTTGCATCTAAAATGGCACCTTTCACAAATTCCCACTGTTCTTGAACCCCTGTAATAAGAGTTTTCCCCTTTAAATAGTTCTTTAGGTATTCTCCCATTAATGAAAAATCTGCCGTCCTAAAGTCTAAAACTTTTGTTTTAGTCTGGGTGGACAGTTCCTGAACATGAATACTAAACCAAACAGATTGATGATCACTGGATCCTAAGTTCTCACCTACAGACACATCTGGATCTTTAAATCCAAGATTGGTCTGAAGGTTCCTTCTTTCTTGGGAACCACAAACAGATTTGAGTAAAACCCTTGTCCGTGTTCCGACCGCGGAACCGGGTGGATCACTCCCATTAGTAAAAGATCTTGTACACAGCGTAGAAACGCCTCTTTCTTTATCTGGTTTGTTGACAACCTTGAAAGATGAAATCTCCCTATTGGAGGAGAAGCTTTGAAGTCCAGAAGATATCCCTGAGATATGATCTCTAACGCCCAGGGATCCTGGACATCTCTTGCCCAAGCCTGGGCGAAGAGAGAAAGTCTGCCCCCCACTAGATCCGTTTCCGGATCGGGGGCCCTCACTTCATGCTGTCTTAGGGGCAGCAGCAGGTTTTCTGGCCTGCTTGCCCTTGTTCCAGGTCTGGTTAGGTTTCCAGCCCTGTCTGTAGCGAGCAACAGTTCCTTCCTGTTTTGGAGCGGAGGAAGTTGATGCTGCTCCTGCCTTGAAGTTGCGAAAGGCACGAAAATTAGACTGTCTAGCCCTTGGTTTGGCTCTGTCTTGAGGCAGGGCATGTCCCTTACCTCCAGTAATGTCAGCGATAATTTCTTTCAAACCGGGCCCGAATAAGGTCTGCCCCTTGAAAGGTATGTTAAGCAATTTAGATTTAGAAGTCACATCAGCTGACCAGGATTTAAGCCACAGCGCTCTGCGCGCCTGAATGGCGAATCCGGAGTTCTTAGCCGTAAGCTTAGTTAAATGTACTACGGCATCAGAAATAAATGAATTAGCTAGCTTAAGGACTCTAAGCTTGTCTGTAATCTCATCCAATGTAGCTGAGCTAATGGTCTCTTCCAGAGACTCAAACCAGAATGCCGCCGCAGCCGTGACAGGCGCAATGCATGCAAGGGGTTGCAATATAAAACCTTGTTGAACAAACATTTTCTTAAGGTAACCCTCTAACTTTTTATCCATTGGATCTGAAAAGGCACAGCTATCCTCCACCGGGATAGTGGTACGCTTAGCTAAAGTAGAAACTGCTCCCTCCACCTTAGGGACCGTCTGCCATAAGTCCCGTGTGGTGGCGTCTATTGGAAACATTTTTCTAAATATAGGAGGGGGTGAGAAAGGCACACCGGGTCTATCCCACTCCTTGTTAACAATTTCTGTAAGCCTTTTAGGTATAGGAAAAACGTCAGTACACGTCGGTACCGCAAAATATTTATCCAGCCTACATATTTTCTCTGGGATTGCAACCGTGTTACAATCATTCAGAGCCGCTAATACCTCCCCTAGTAACACACGGAGGTTCTCAAGCTTAAATTTAAAATTTGAAATGTCTGAATCCAGTTTATTTGGATCAGATCCGTCACCCACAGAATGAAGCTCTCCGTCTTCATGTTCTGCAAATTGTGACGCAGTATCAGACATGGCCCTAGTATTTTCAGCGCACTCTGTTCTCACTCCAGAGTGGTCGCGTTTACCCCTAAGTTCTGGCAATTTAGATAAAACTTCAGTCATAACATTAGCCATGTCTTGCAAAGTGATTTGTAATGGCCGCCCTGATGTACTTGGCGTCACAATATCACGCACCTCCTGAGCGGGAGATGCAGGTACTGACACGTGAGGAGAGTTAGTCGGCATAACTTCCCCCTCGTTGTCTGGTGAAATTTTCTTTACATGTACAGATTGGCTTTTACTTAAAGTAGCATCAATGCAATTAGTACACAAATTTCTATTGGGCTCCACATTGGCCTTTGAACATATTGCACAAAGAGATTCCTCTATGTCAGACATGTTTAAACAAACTAGCAATTAAACTAGCAAGCTTGGAAAATACTTTTCAAATAAATTTACAAGCAATATAAAAAACGTTACTGTGCCTTTAAGAAGCACACAAAAAACTGTCACAGTTGAAATAACATGAACCGGATTAGTTATAGAAACCAAATTTTCACATTAAATTTATTAATTTAGCAAAGGATTGCACCCACTAGCAAATGGATGATTAACCCCTTAATACCAAAAAACGGATAACAATAAAAATATATACGTTTTTATCACAGTCAAAGCACAGTCTCACAGGTCTGCTGTGAGTGATTACCTCCCTCAAAACTAGTTTTGGAGACCCCTGAGCTCTGTAGAGACGTCCTGGATCATGCAGGGAGAACAGGAAGACTTGTGACTGAATTTTTACTGCGCAGTAAAAGCGCCAAAATAGGCCCCTCCCACTCATACTACAACAGTGGGGAAGCTCAGTAAACTGATTTTATTCAAAACAAACGACAGCCATGTGGAAAAATAATGCCCATGAAAAGTTTTCACCAAGTACCTCAGAGAAAAAACGATTAACATGCCAGTAAACGTTTAAAATATAAATATATGAGATGTTAATAAAAAGCCTGTTGCTAGTCGCTTTCACTGCAGAGAGGCTATAAGTTATATATATACAGTATTTTCTTAGTGAAGTGCCATTCCCCAGAAATACTTCAGTGCAAACATACACACATATCAGCCTGATACCAGTTACTACTACTGCATTTAAGGCTGTACTTACATTACATCAGTATTAGCAGTATTTTCTCAGTCAATTCCATTCCTTAGAAAATAATATACTGCAACATACCTCCTTGCAGGTGAACCCTGCCCGCTGTCCCCTGTTCTGAAGTTACCTCGCTCCTCAGAATGGCCGAGAACAGCAAATGGATCTTAGTTACGTCCGCTAAGATCATACACAACTCAGGTAGATTCTTCTTCTAATGCTGCCTGAGAAAAAACACCACACTCCGGTGCTGTTTAAAATAACAAACTTTTGATTGAAGAAATAAAAACTAATTTTAATAACCACAGTCCTCTCACACGTCCTATCTATTAGTTAGGTGCAAGAGAATGACTGGGTATGACGTAGAGGGGAGGAGCTATATAGCAGCTCTGCTTGGGTGATCCTCTTGCACTTCCTGTTAGGGAGGAGTTAATATCCCATAAGTAATGGATGACCCCTGGACTGACTACACTTAACAGGAGAAAGATAATCCCTTAATTACCCATTCCCCAGTTTTGCATAACCAACACAGTAAAAACAGAATTTATGCTTACCTGATAAATTACTTTCTCCAACGGTGTGTCCGGTCCACGGCGTCATCCATTACTTGTGGGATATTCTCCTCCCCTACAGGGAAAGGCAAGGAGAGCACACAGCAAGAGCTGTCCATATAGTCCCTCCCAGGCTCCGCCCCCCCAGTCATTCGACCGACGGTTAGGAGGAAAAAAAGGAGAAACTATAGGGTGCCGTGGTGACTGTAGTGTATATAGTTAAAGAATTTTTTCAAACCTGATTAAAAAACCAGGGCGGGCCGTGGACCGGACACACCGTTGGAGAAAGTAATTTATCAGGTAAGCATAAATTCTGTTTTCTCCAACATTGGTGTGTCCGGTCCACGGCGTCATCCATTACTTGTGGGAACCAATACCAAAGCTTTAGGACACGGATGAAGGGAGGGAGCAAATCAGGTTACCTAACAGAAGGCACCACGGCTTGCAAAACCTTTCTCCCAAAAATAGCCTCCGAAGAAGCAAAAGTATCAAATTTGTAGAATTTGGCAAAAGTGTGCAGAGAAGACCAAGTCGCTGCCTTACATATCTGATCAACAGAAGCCTCGTTCTTGAAGGCCCATGTGGAAGCCACAGCCCTAGTAGAGTGAGCTGTGATTCGTTCAGGAGGCTGCCGTCCGGCAGTCTCATAAGCCAATCGGATAATGCTTTTCAGCCAGAAAGAAAGAGGTAGCAGTAGCTTTTTGTCCTCTCCTCTTACCAGAATAAACGACAAACAAAGAAGAAGTTTGTCTGAAAACCTTTGTTGCTTCTAAATAGAACTTTAAAGCACGGACTACATCTAAATTGTGTAACAAACGTTCCTTCTTTGAAACTGGATTCGGGCACAAAGAAGGGACAACTATTTCCTGGTTAATATTCTTGTTGGAAACAACTTTTGGAAGAAAACCAGGCTTGGTACGCAAAACAACCTTATCTGAATGGAACACCAGATAGGGTGGATCACACTGCAAAGCAGATAGTTCAGAAACTCTTCTAGCAGAAGAAATAGCAACCAAAAACAGAACTTTCCAAGATAGTAACTTGATATCTATGGAATGTAAGGGTTCAAATGGAACCCCTTGAAGAACTGAAAAAACTAAATTTAGACTCCAGGGAGGAGTCAAAAGTCTGTAAACAGGCTTGATTATGACCAAAGCCTGTACAAAAGCTTGTACATCTGGCACAGCTGCCAGTCGTTTGTGTAACAAGACAGATAAAGCAGAAATCTGTCCTTTTAGAGAACTCGCTGACAATCCCTTATCCAAACCTTTTTGGAGAAAGGAGAGGATCCTGGGAATTTTAATCCATGAGAATCCCTTGGATTCACACCAACAGATATATCTTTTCCATATTTTATGGTAAATCCTTCTAGTCACAGGTTTTCTGGCTTAAACCAGAGTATCTATCACTGAATCTGAAAACCCGCGCTTGGATAAAATCAAGCGTTCAATTTCCAAGCAGTCAGCTGGAGAGAAACTAGATTTGGATGTTCGAATGGACCTTGTACTAGAAGATCCTGTCTCAAAGGTAGCTTCCCTGGTGGAGCCGATGACATATTCACCAGGTCTGCATACCAAGTCCTGCGTGGCCACGCAGGAGCTATCAGAATCACCAAGGCCTTCTCCTGTTTGATCCTGGCTACAAGCCTGGGAAGGAGAGGGAACGGTGGAAACGCATAAGTTAGGTTGAACGACCAAGGCGTCACTAATGCATCCACTAGAGTCGCCTTGGGATCCCTGGATCTGGACCCGTAGCAAGGAACCTTGAAGTTCTGACGAGACGCCATCAGATCCATGTCTGGAATGCCCCATAATTGAGTCAACTGGGCAAAAACCTCCGGGTGGAGTTCCCACTCCCCCGGATGGAAAGTCTGATGACTCAGATAATCCGCCTCCCAGTTGTCTACTCCTGGGATGTGAATTGCAGATAGATGGCAGGAGTGATCCTCCGCCCATTTGATGATCTTGGATACCTCTCTCATCGCCAAGGAACTCTTTGTTCCTCCCTGATGGTTGATGTAAGCTACAGTCGTCATGTTGTCTGACTGGAATCTTATGAATCCGGCCTTCGCTAGTTGAGGCCAAGCCCGGAGAGCATTGAATATCGCTCTCAGTTCCAGGATGTTTATCGGGAGAAGAGACTCTTCCCGAGACCATAGACCCTGAGCTTTCAGGGAATCCCAGACCGCGCCCCAGCCTAATAGACTGGCGTCGGTCGTGACAATGACCCACTCTGGTCTGCGGAAACTCATTCCCTGAGACAGGTGATCCTGTGACAACCACCAACGGAGTGAGTCTCTGGTCATCTGGTCTACTTGAATCTTTGGAGACAAGTCTGTATAGTCCCCATTCCACTGCTTGAGCATGCACAGTTGTAATGGTCTTAAGATGAATTCGAGCAAAAGGAACTATGTCCATTGCTGCAACCATCAACCCTACTACTTCCATGCACTGAGCTATGGAAGGCTGCAGAATAGAGTGAAGAACTTGACAAGCGTTTAGAAGCTTTGACTTTCTGACTTTTGTCAGGAAGATCTTCATTTTTAAAGAATCTATTATCGTTCCTAAGAAGGGAACTCTTGTCGACGGAGACAGGGAACTCTTTTCTACGTTCACCTTCCACCCGTGAGATCTGAGAAAGGCTAGAACAATGTCTGTATGAGCCTTTGCTTTGGAAAGAGACGACGTTTGGATTAGAATGTCGTCCAGATAAGGTGCCACTGCAATACCCCTTAGTCTTAGAACCGCTAGAAGGGACCCTAGCACCTTTTTGAAAATCCTTGGATGATCTTTGTGGATAGGAATATGTAGATACGCATCCTTTAAATCCACGGTAGTCATAAATTGACCCTCCTGGATTGTAGGTAAAATTGTTCGAATGGTTTCCATTTTGAACGATGGAACTCTGAGAAATTTGTTTAGAATTTTTAAATCCAGAATTGGTCTGAAAGTTCCCTCTTTTTTGGGAACTACAAACAGATATGAGTAAAACCCCTGACCTTGTTCCACAGTTGGAACTGGGTGTATCACTCCCATCTTTAACAGGTCTTCTACACAATGTAAGAATGCCTGTCTCTTTATTTGGTTTGAAGATAAGTGAGACATGTGGAACCTTCCCCTTGAGGGTAGTTCCTTGAATTCCAGAAGAAAACCCTAAGAGACTATTTCTAGTGCCCGGGGATCTAAACATCTCTTGCCCAAGCCTGAGCAAAGAGAGAGAGTCTGCCCCCTACAAGATCCGGTCCCGGATCGGGGGCTACTTGGCCTGTTTACCCTTGTTCCAGCCTTGCATTGATTTCCAAGCTGGTTTAGTCTGGGAAGCGTTACCCTCTTGTCTAGAGGCTGCCGAGTTGGAAGCCGGTCCGTTCCTGAAATTGCGAAAGGAACGAAAATTGGACTTATTCTTAGCCTTGAAAGGTTTATCTTGTGGAAGGGCATGGCCCTTTCCCCCAGAGATGTCTGAAATAATCTCTTTCAATTCTGGCCCAAAAAGGGTCTTACCCTTGAAAGGGATATTAAGCAATTTTGTCTTGGAAGATACATCCGCCGACCAAGACTTTAGCCAGAGCGCTCTGCGCGCCACAATTGTAAACCCTGAATTTTTCGCCGCTAACCTCGCTAACTGCAAAACGGCGTCTAAAATAAAGGAATTAGCCAACTTAAGTGAGTGAATTCTGTCCATGACTTCCTCATACAGAGTCTCCCTACTGAGCAACTTTTCCAGTTTCTCGAACCAGAACCACGCCGCTGTAGTGACAGGAATAATGCACGAAATAGGTTGAAGGAGGTAACCTTGCTGTACAAAATCTTTTTAAGCAAACCCTCCAATTTTTTATCCATAGGATCTTTGAAAGCACAATTGTCCTCAATAGGAATGGTCGTGCGCTTGGCTAGAGTAGAAACCGCCCCCTCGACCTTAGGGACTGTTTGCCATGTGTCTTTCCTGGGGTCGACCATAGGGAACAATTTCTTAAATATAGGAGGAGGGACAAAAGGTATGCCTGGCTTCTCCCACTCCTTATACACTATGTCCGCCACCCGTTTAGGTATCGGAAAAGCATCAGGGTGCACCGGGACCTCAAGGAACTTGTCCATCTTGCACAATTTTTCTGGGATGACCAGATTGTCACAATCATCCAGAGTAGATAGCACCTCCTTAAGTAATGCGCGGAGATGCTCTAATTTAAATGTCACAACATCAGGTTCTGCCTGCTGAGAAATTCTTCCTATCAGAAATTTCCCCATCTGACAAACCCTCCCTCACTGCCACTTCAGATTGGTGTGAGGGTATGACAGAAAAATTATCATCAGCGCCCTCCTGCTCTACAGTGTTTAAAACTGAGCAATCGCGCTTTCTCTGAAATGCTGGCATTTTGGATAAAATATTAGCTATGGAGTTATCCATTACTGCCGTCAATCGCTGCATAGTAACAAGCATTGGCGCACTAGAAGTACTAGGGGTCGCCTGCGCGGGCATAACTGGTATAGACACAGAAGGAGATGATTTAGAACTATGTCTACTTCCTTCATCTGAGGAATCATCCTGGGCAACTTTACAATTTGTGACAGTACTGTCCTTACTTTGTTTGGACGCTATGGCACAATTATCACACATATTTGAAGGGGGAACCACATTGGTTACCATACATACAGAACATGATCTATCTGAAGGTACAGACATGTTAAACAGGCTTAAACTGGTTAATAAAGCACAAAAACCGTTTTAAAACAAAACTGTTACTGTCTCTTTAAATGTTAAACAGGGCACACTTTATTACTGAATATGTGAAAAACTATGAAGGAATTATCCAATCTTTACCAAATTTTCACCACAGTGTCTTAATGCATTCAAAGTATTGCACCCCAATTTTCAAGCTGTTAACCCTTAAAATGTGGAAACCGGAGCCGTTTACAATTTTAACCCCCTTACAGTCCCAGCCACAGCCTTTGCTGCGACTTCACCAATCCCAGGGGGGTATATGATACCAAATGAAGCCTTCTAGGAAAGTTTTTAGTGGATTCTAGACCCTCACACATGCAGCTGCATGTACTGTACTCAAAAGTAACTGCACAGTAATGGCGCGAAAATGAGGCTCTGCCTACTACAGAGAAAGGCCCTTCCTGACTGGGAAGGTGTCTTAACAAGTGCCTGGTGCTAAAAACGCTCCCCAATGTTATAAAAGTGTGAAATTCAACTTCAAACTGCATATAATACTTAAATAAAGCAATCCATTTAGCCCCTAAAAGTGTCTACCAGTTTATAGCCCATAATAAGCCCTTTATTCTGTTTGAGACTAAGAAAATGGCTTACCGATCCCCATGAGGGAAAAATGACAGCCTTCCAGCATTACACAGTCTTGTTAGAAAAATGGCTAGTCATACCTTGAGCAGAAAAGTCTGCAAACTGTTCCCCCCAACTGAAGTTCTCTCATCTCAACAGTCCTGTGTGGGAACAGCAATTGATTTTAGTTACTGCTGCTAAAATCATAATCCTCTTTCAAACAGAACTCTTCATCTCTTTCTGTTTCAGAGTAAATAGTACATACCAGCACTATTTTAAAATAACAAACTTTTGATAGAAGAATAAAAAACTACAACTAAACACCACAAACTCCTCACCATCCCCGAGGAGATGCTACTTGTTCAGAGCGGCAAGGAGAATGACTGGGGGGGCGGAGCCTGGGAGGGACTATATGGACAGCTCTTGCTGTGTGCTCTCCTTGCCTTTCCCTGTAGGGGAGGAGAATATCCCACAAGTAATGGATGACGCCGTGGACCGGACACACCAATGTTGGAGAAATTATTATAGTTTTTACCTCTGTAATTACCTTGTATCTAAGCCTCTGCAGACTGCCCCCTTATCTCAGTTCTTGTGACAGACTTGTATTTTAGCCAATCACCACTGAGTCATAGGTAACTCCACGGGCGTGAGCACGTTATCTATATGGCGCACACATGAAGAAAACACCCTCTAATTGTCAAACTGAATTTATATAAGAGGTGGTCTTCAAGGGCTAAGAAATTAGCATCTGAGCCTACCTAGGTTTAGCTTTCAACTAAGAATACCAACAGAACAAAACTAAATTGATGATAAAAGTAAATTGGAAAGTTGTTTAAAATGACAAGCCCTATCTGAATCATGAAAGTTTCTTTTTGACTAGACTGTCCCTTTAATGCATGTAATAAATAATATAAGTTCCTAAATAAATGCATAAAATATCACTTTCATAAAAGGGGCTGTATTTACTTATATTAATGTAATGCCAACAATGGATATTCATTTTTTGAAGGAACATCAAGTAGCAAGGGAGGAATATAAATGAGACAATGGTGAGTCAAAAAGACCTCTAGGAAATATAAACCTAGCTCCAAGTTATACATCCACCATTCCTGAATTTGAACATGAGAAAAATATGGGGAACAGTTTGATTGCATTCCGTTTATTTAGAAAGTTGTGTATGTTATAGAGTCTCACCATTATATTTCAATAACTCTACAGTAAGCATAAGGTGAAAATAAAAAAATAAAAAAAGTACTTTCATGTACCAGATTTTTTTTCTAACACAAAACTAACCTATAGGAACTACTTCACCTGGCTACCAGGAGAAGGCAAAGAAACCCCAAACAGAACCTTGAAGTATCCCTCCCACTTCCCCTACCCTCTCAGTACTTCAAGCCGAGGATAAGGAAAAGTAGACACAAAGGGTACAGAGGTGCCAAGACTGCTGCCACTACACAAGATCATTGCGGGTTGATGGGCCCTCCCACTTCCCCTACCCTCTGTCAAGAAGGAAATGAATGTATCAGGTAAAGCATACATTATATTTTCCTTCTAATCGCAGTGAGCCCGTGAAAACATTCATAACCTATGGGAATCAATAACCAAGCTAAGGAATACACAAATGTTAAGGAGGGAAAGCGGTCCTAATTACTAGGCAACACTGCTCTTAGAACCCCTTTTCCCAAATTATGCCTCCGCTGAGGCAAAAACACAAAATCTGTAGAATTTGGTGAAAGGAAGACCATGTAGCTGCCTTACACATCTGTTCAACTGAAACCACATTCTTGAAGGCCCAAGAAGAAGAAACTGCATGGGTAGAATGTGCCAAAGTCGGGACTGAGGCTGCTGGACCATTTCTGTGTAAGCTAAGCGAATCATGTTTCATAGCCAGAAAGAAGGCCTTCCGCCCCTTGCGCTTACCAAAAAAACAAGACAAAAAAGTATGATAACAGACAAAAATCCTTGAAAGTGAGAAGGTAGAACTTTAACGCTTTGACCACATCCAAATTATGCAACAACCTCTCCTTGGAAGATTGTGACTAAGAGACGGAATCACAATTTCCTGGAGATGTGGGTAAAAAAATCCCAGTTTTGTCCTTTAGGACTGCCTTCTCTTAATGGAACACCAAGTAAGGTAGGTCACAAAGGAGAGCAGATAGATC
Organism: Bombina bombina; assembly: GCF_027579735.1. Taxonomy (NCBI): domain Eukaryota; kingdom Metazoa; phylum Chordata; class Amphibia; order Anura; family Bombinatoridae; genus Bombina; species Bombina bombina. The sequence continues at coordinate 77,179,941 of NC_069509.1, forward strand.
TGACAAAAAATAGCTAACAAAAATACCACTTTCCCAGTGAGGCACTTGATATCAACAGAATGCATAGGTTGAAACTAAGCCAAGAACAAGATTAAGGCTCCATGAAGGAGCAACATGTTTGAAAACAGCTCCAATTCTAGCAATAGCCTGTACAAACTCCTAAACACCTGGCAAACAAGCCAACTTTTGTGAAACCGAAATGAAAGGGCAGATAATCTGACCCTTAAAGGGACAGTCCAGTAAAAAAAAAAAAAAAAAACTTTCATGATTTAAATATGGCATGCAATTTTAAACAACTTTACAATTTACTTTGATTACCAATTTTGCTTTGTTCTCTTGGTATTCTTAGTTGAAAGCTACATCTAGGAGGTTCATATGCTAATTTCTTAGACTTTGAAGGCCGCCTGTAATCTGAAAGCATTTTGACAATTTTTCACCACTAGAGGGCGTTAATTCATGTGTTTCATATAGATAACATTGAGCTCAGGCACATGAAGCTCCTAAGAGGCAGCACTGATTAGCTAAAAATGCAAGTCTGTCAAAAGAACTGAAATAAGGGGGAAGTTTGCAGAGGCATAGATACAAGGTAATAACAGAGGTAAAAAGTATATTATTATAACTGTGTATGTTATGCAAAAACACGTTCTTTCCAAACTCTAGCACATGGTTTAGATGAGGCAAATAGGATGGTGTAAAAATGCATATTATATATATATATATATATATATACATACACACACACACACACACACACACACACGTAAACCAGCTGCTCTTGCATATTTTCTTTATGGAGTGGGTGTTATTTTACCTTTAAGAGTGCAACAGGTTTTGTGACTAAGCTTATTAGAAGATTCAGCCCTTAGAAAAACAGAATTTATGTTTACCTGATAAATTACTTTCTCCAACGGTGTGTCCGGTCCACGGCGTCATCCTTACTTGTGGGATATTCTCCTCCCCAACAGGAAATGGCAAAGAGCCCAGCAAAGCTGGTCACATGATCCCTCCTAGGCTCCGCCTTCCCCAGTCATTCGACCGACGAAAAGGAGGAATATTTGCATAGGAGAAACCATATGATACCGTGGTGACTGTAGTTAAAGAAAATAAATTATCAGACCTGATTAAAAAACCAGGGCGGGCCGTGGACCGGACACACCGTTGGAGAAAGTAATTTATCAGGTAAACATAAATTCTGTTTTCTCCAACATAGGTGTGTCCGGTCCACGGCGTCATCCTTACTTGTGGGAACCAATACCAAAGCTTTAGGACACGGATGAAGGGAGGGAGCAAATCAGGTCACCTAAATGGAAGGCACCACGGCTTGCAAAACCTTTCTCCCAAAAATAGCCTCAGAAGAAGCAAAAGTATAAAACTTGTAAAATTTGGTAAAAGTGTGCAGTGAAGACCAAGTCGCTGCCTTACATATCTGATCAACAGAAGCCTCGTTCTGGAAGGCCCATGTGGAAGCCACAGCCCTAGTGGAATGAGCTGTGATTCTTTCAGGAGGCTGCCGTCCGGCAGTCTCATAAGCCAATCTGATGATGCTTTTAATCCAAAAAGAGAGAGAGGTAGAAGTTGCTTTTTGACCTCTCCTTTTACCAGAATAAACAACAAACAAGGAAGATGTTTGTCTAAAATCCTTTGTAGCATCTAAATAGAATTTTAGAGCACGAACAACATCCAAATTGTGCAACAAACGTTCCTTCTTTGAAACTGGATTCGGGCACAAAGAAGGCACGACTATCTCCTGGTTAATGTTTTTGTTAGAAACAACTTTCGGAAGACAACCAGGTTTAGTACGTAAAACCACCTTATCTGCATTGCAGAGCAGATAATTCTGAAACTCTTCTAGCAGAAGAAATTGCAACCAAAAACAAAACTTTCCAAGATAATAACTTAATATCAACGGAATGTAAGGGTTCAAACGGAACCCCCTGAAGAACTGAAAGAACTAAATTGAGACTCCAAGGAGGAGTCAAAGGTTTGTAAACAGGCTTGATTCTAACCAGAGCCTGAACAAAGGCTTGAACATCTGGCACAGCTGCCAGCTTTTTGTGAAGTAACACAGACAAGGCAGAAATCTGTCCCTTCAAGGAACTTGCAGATAATCCTTTCTCCAATCCTTCTTGAAGAAAGGATAGAATCTTAGGAATTTTTACCTTGTCCCAAGGGAATCCTTTAGATTCACACCAACAGATATATTTTTTCCATATTTTGTGGTAAATTTTTCTAGTTACAGGCTTTCTGGCCTGAACAAGAGTATCAATAACAGAATCTGAGAACCCTCGCTTTGATAAGATCAAGCGTTCAATCTCCAAGCAGTCAGTTGGAGTGAGACCAGATTCGGATGTTCGAACGGACCTTGAACAAGAAGGTCTCGTCTCAAAGGTAGCTTCCATGGTGGAGCCGATGACATATTCACCAGGTCTGCATACCAAGTCCTGCGTGGCCACGCAGGAGCTATCAAGATCACCGATGCCCTCTCCTGATTGATCCTGGCTACCAGCCTGGGGATGAGAGGAAACGGCGGGAATACATAAGCTAGTTTGAAGGTCCAAGGTGCTACTAGTGCATCTACTAGAGTCGCCTTGGGATCCCTGGATCTGGACCCGTAGCAAGGAACCTTGAAGTTCTGACGAGAGGCCATCAAATCCATGTCTGGAATGCCCCACAGTTGAGTAATTTGGGCAAAGATTTCCGGATGGAGTTCCCACTCCCCCGGATGTAATGTCTGACGACTCAGAAAATCCGCTTCCCAATTTTCCACTCCTGGGATGTGGATTGCAGACAAGTGGCAGGAGTGAGTCTCCGCCCATTGAATGATTTTGGTCACTTCTTCCATCGCCAGGGAATTCCTTGTTCCCCCCTGATGGTTGATGTACGCAACAGTCGTCATGTTGTCTGATTGAAACCGTATGAACTTGGCCTGTGCTAGCTGAGGCCAAGCCTTGAGAGCATTGAGTATCGCTCTCAGTTCCAGAATATTTATCGGTAGAAGAGATTCTTCCCGAGACCAAAGACCCTGAGCTTTCAGGGGTCCCCAGACCGCGCCCCAGCCCATCAGACTGGCGTCGGTCGTGACAATGACCCACTCTGGTCTGCGGAAGCTCATCCCCTGTGACAGGTTGTCCAGGGACAGCCACCAACGGAGTGAATCTCTGGTCCTCTGATTTACTTGTATCGTCGGAGACAAGTCTGTATAGTCCCCATTCCACTGACTGAGCATGCACAGTTGTAATGGTCTTAGATGAATGCGCGCAAAAGGAACTATGTCCATTGCCGCTACCATCAAACCTATTACTTCCATGCACTGCGCTATGGAAGGAAGAGGAACGGAATGAAGTATTTGACAAGAGTTTAGAAGTTTTGTTTTTCTGGCCTCTGTCAGAAAAATCCTCATTTCTAAGGAGTCTATTATTGTTCCCAAGAAGGGAACCCTCGTTGACGGAGATAGAGAACTCTTTTCTACGTTCACTTTCCATCCGTGAGATCTGAGAAAGGCCAGGACAATGTCCGTGTGAGCCTTTGCTTGAGGAAGGGACGACGCTTGAATCAGAATGTCGTCCAAGTAAGGTACTACTGCAATGCCCCTTGGTCTTAGCACCGCTAGAAGGGACCCTAGTACCTTTGTGAAAATCCTTGGAGCAGTGGCTAATCCGAACGGAAGTGCCACGAACTGGTAATGCTTGTCCAGGAATGCGAACCTTAGGAACCGATGATGTTCCTTGTGGATAGGAATATGTAGATACGCATCCTTTAAATCCACCGTGGTCATGAATTGACCTTCCTGGATGGAAGGAAGAATTGTTCGAATGGTTTCCATTTTGAACGATGGAACCTTGAGAAACTTGTTTAGGATCTTGAGATCTAAGATTGGTCTGAACGTTCCCTCTTTTTTGGGAACTACGAACAGATTGGAGTAGAACCCCATCCCTTGTTCTCCTAATGGAACAGGATGAATCACTCCCATTTTTAACAGGTCTTCTACACAATGTAAGAATGCCTGTTTTTTTATGTGGTCTGAAGACAATTGAGACCTGTGGAACCTCCCCCTTGGGGGAAGCCCCTTGAATTCCAGAAGATAACCTTGGGAGACTATTTCTAGCGCCCAAGGATCCAGAACATCTCTTGCCCAAGCCTGAGCGAAGAGAGAGAGTCTGCCCCCCACCAGATCCGGTCCCGGATCGGGGGCCAACATCTCATGCTGTCTTGGTAGCAGTGGCAGGTTTCTTGGCCTGCTTTCCCTTGTTCCAGCCTTGCATTGGTCTCCAGGCTGGCTTGGCTTGAGACGTATTACCCTCTTGCTTAGAGGACGTAGCACTTGGGGCTGGTCCGTTTCTACGAAAGGGACGAAAAACAGAATTTATGTTTACCTGATAAATTTCTTTCTCCAACGGTGTGTCCGGTCCACGGCGTCATCCTTACTTGTGGGATATTCTCTTCCCCAACAGGAAATGGCAAAGAGCCCAGCAAAGCTGGTCACATGATCCCTCCTAGGCTCCGCCTACCCCAGTCATTCGACCGACGTTAAGGAGGAATATTTGCATAGGAGAAACCATATGGTACCGTGGTGACTGTAGTTAAAGAAAATAAATTATCAGACCTGATTAAAAAACCAGGGCGGGCCGTGGACCGGACACACCGTTGGAGAAAGAAATTTATCAGGTAAACATAAATTCTGTTTTCTCCAACATAGGTGTGTCCGGTCCACGGCGTCATCCTTACTTGTGGGAACCAATACCAAAGCTTTAGGACACGGATGAAGGGAGGGAGCAAATCAGGTCACCTAAATGGAAGGCACCACGGCTTGCAAAACCTTTCTCCCAAAAATAGCCTCAGAAGAAGCAAAAGTATCAAACTTGTAAAATTTGGTAAAAGTGTGCAGTGAAGACCAAGTCGCTGCCCTACATATCTGATCAACAGAAGCCTCGTTCTTGAAGGCCCATGTGGAAGCCACAGCCCTAGTGGAATGAGCTGTGATTCTTTCGGGAGGCTGCCGTCCGGCAGTCTCGTAAGCCAATCTGATGATGCTTTTAATCCAAAAAGAGAGAGAGGTAGAAGTTGCTTTTTGACCTCTCCTTTTACCTGAATAAACAACAAACAAGGAAGATGTTTGTCTAAAATCCTTTGTAGCATCTAAATAGAATTTTAGAGCGCGAACAACATCCAAATTGTGCAACAAACGTTCCTTCTTTGAAACTGGTTTCGGACACAGAGAAGGTATGATAATCTCCTGGTTAATGTTTTTGTTAGAAACAACTTTTGGAAGAAAACCAGGTTTAGTACGTAAAACCACCTTATCTGCATGGAACACCAGATAAGGAGGAGAACACTGCAGAGCAGATAATTCTGAGACTCTTCTAGCAGAAGAAATCGCAACTAAAAACAAAACTTTCG